>NW_013952967.1:311077-315430 GCF_001266775.1 Austrofundulus limnaeus
TGGGTCCCTCGAAGCAGCCCGAATGGCAGGGTATTGTTCTATGAACCTCTCCACCATGAGGAAGAGGCTGTTCCATCTGGTCCTCACATCCAGTACGAGTGAAGGCCTTTTTGATGAGACAAAAAATAAAAAAATTTCCCAGTAACATGGTTGTAAAAATATTAATAGTGTAGAAATTGATAATTATTTAAAATCTTTTACGCATTAAAAGATATGAACAATGAACATGTCATGATTAGTAACCTACCTCCTTAACCTACCTAGCAGTTTTTGTTTTTCTTTAAGGACAGGCTTGGCAAGACTATTTCTTCTTAGCCACAGCACAGGAGCCCGTATCCTCCCTGACCAGTTGGCAATAATGCTTTTTACACTGTACAGCTTTTGGGCTGCTATGTTCAGGGTATGAGTAAAACACCCCATCTTAATTACATGCATTTTCTTGACAGCTACACCCATGTTGGCAGCGTTGTCAACAGTAATAGCAATCACTTTGTTCTTCACCTCAAAGTCGTCTGGGATGCTGTATCTCTTCAGCAACAGCGGACCCTGTCTGGGAGACATACACTACTCTGGTGTGGAGGACTTTCTCTCTCAGCTCTGCCTCCACTACATAGTGACTACATCACAGTGACTGTGATGTAGTGATCTTGAGCCACACTACTCCATGCATCTGSTGTCACTGCAACATGATCTGCTTCTTTCAGCTCGTCCTTTACATTAGCTTTTTCAACAGTATACCAAATCTGGTTTTGTAAAAATAAATAAATAATATATGAAATGAAATGTTTTTCTTGACAGGTGTCCTCCCCTGATGGACATCGTTCTTCATATGCTGAATGGCTACCTGATGGCCTCCAAAGCCTACCTGCAGTGCCACCTGAAGGAGACAGCTGACTTTGACCGTCAGAATCTGATTGTTACAAATGTGGGGGCACCTGCTCAGCCAGACTCACCTGAGGTCACCAGGGAGGAGCTGAAGAATGCCCTTCTAGCAGCGCAGGTGTTGTAACCAGGCTTTTACACTTGTTATAAAACAAAGTTTTTTTAACTGATAAAACTGTAGTCCTAAAACAGAATAAAAGACTTGTTTCTGTTAAACTGCAGGACAGCGCAGCCGTCCAGATTCTCCTGGAGATATGTCTGCCGACCTCTGAAGAACAGCAGTTGGGGGCCAGCACAGAAAGCCTTTTAAGGAGAAACCTGAAGCCCATGCCAGAGAAAAACAAACAAGGAAGCCAGGGGCCAAGAGCCAGAGTGGATATGGAGGACGCAGAGCCAGAAGGAGGCCTGCTCAGTGACTTGAGGGAGGTGCAATGTCTTATCTGCTGCCTGCTGCATCAGATGTTCATTGCTGACCCCAACATTGCTAAGCTGGTTCATTTTCAGGTAAACCYATCTTACAAAACATTCCCAAATTTTAGCAATAAAAGTAATTAATGCTGCAGAACAGAACTTGCCCTTCTTTAAATAAGAGAAGTCGTGTTGCCCGCATCACATTCAGCTCCATTGTCTGTAATAAATGACTGCAGCTCCCACAAGTATCAAGCAGCCAAATGGTGGACTTCATCAAAGTGATCCTTCCTGTCACACTAATCCACCTTTATCCATGCTGTTAAGCAGCAGCCACTTTGTGTGCATGTGGCCCTGTGTGAAATCTAGTATTTGTGAGGGTAATGGACTGTTTGAGCTGTTTTGCTGTGCACTCCCTTACCTTTGTAGTTGAATTACAAGTTTAATATTTCCTTCTTYTCTTCCTCTCTCTCAGGGCTATCCTCAGGCTCTGCTGCCTCTTACTGTGGCAGGCATCCCTTCCATTCATATATGTTTGGACTTCATCCCAGAGCTGCTGGCCCAGCCCCAGCTGGAGAAGCAGGTGAGGCCCTCCCAACTGTTCTTCCTCTGTTTTCTGGCTAAACTTGCCCCAAGATTCTGCCAGAGCTTTACTTAGTGTTTGTTTTTCTTTAAAGGCACCTTTACTTGGTGTTCTTGACTGAGTATAATAAAAAGCTACATTTGTTCTTTGTTCTTGTTTGTACCCACAGATCTTTGCGATCCAGCTGCTGTCACACCTGTGTACCCAGTACGCCTTACCAAAATCTCTGAGTGTGGCCAGGTTGGCCATTAGTGTCATGGGCACACTTTTAACAGGTCAGCAGATGTTTTCTGTTATATTCTGTATAYTTCTTGTTTTGTCTATCTTAGTTTCTCAGTCATTAGATCTGTTCATCCAGTTAATCACATGTTGAATGTTTAATATGTTTTTGGTTGATGGGCCCCACCATCTGGTCTATAGCTGTTAGTGCAGCTTTCTTATTTACAGACACGTGGACAATTTCTCAGCTTCACAGACACAGCTCTGAATGTTTGCACAGCTCTTGAATTTTACTCTGTGTGTGTGTGTGTGTGTGTGTGTGTGTGTGTGTGTTCTGCTTTGTAGTGCTGAATCGTGCCAAGCGTTTTTCCTTCTTCATGCCAACCCTGCCATGTCTGGTGGCTTTCTGCCAGGCCTTCCCTCCTCTCTATGACGATGTGGCAGCTCTGTTGGTACAAGTGGGCCAGGTCTGTGCTTCTGATGTGGCCACCAAAACCCGAGACATCGACCCTTTCATTGCCCGTAAGTATAGTTGGACGTTTTGGTAGTGCAGTAGTTTAATGCATGTTTCCTGTTGAACATGGTAAAACATTTCTGTGCTTTTCCTGTTTTGCGTTATTTCTCTATTTGGGTCTCCACATGATTAGTGATTTTCTTTAGTGTAAATTACCTTCTGCAGAAAAAATACAACAGTTTCATGGTGTTTATTCAAGGATTTCTTTTTATTTAAAAACAAAATCACTAATACTATTACTGAATATCCTATGAAATATAATGTATTGTTTATGATTGTTTATGATGTTAAATTTATTCATAGTATAGCATTGTTTTGTTTATTTATAAATACTTTGTTTTCAACATAGGAAGACTTGGAGAGCATATTTACAGGCACTTGGAAAGAACAAAACGAAACTGATTTTAAACAAACATTTTATTTACAGTATTTAAGATCAAAACTATTTTTTAATTTAATTTTCAATTAGGGCTGCAGCTAAAGATTGTTTTAGTACTCAATTAATCTATTGATTATCCTGTTTAACCGAGTTATCAGATTTTTAAAAATTGTCAGGTTCTGCAGTTTAGAAGCTTATTTTATAAGAAATACAATTATTTAATAATGTAAAGGGGTAACCTACCCCTTTACATTATTAAATAATTTAATAATTACATTATTAAATAATAAGCAATTAAATTGCTGATGACCCTGCTGCAATCAATGTAAAATTACTATACCTGCACCACTATATACCAGTTGTTTCAGTTTCATGCATTTTAAGCTCCGCTTGAATTTATGCGTGTGAGGTTTGAGGAGGCATTAATTAAAAGCACTCTGTCATTAAATAATTTTTAACCATCACAGAAAAATCTAAATGCTGTAAATTAATTTTTATGGATTGGAAAACTTGAGTGTGATATTTTTGTTAGAAATTTAGTAAGTAAAATGAGTAATATAAAAATGTGGGTGTTTCACATTGAGTTTTGTAGAGTTCACTTATTAATAAAAGTACATTCATCTTTTTATTAGGACTGTTATTAGGTTTGGCAGCACAACAGCTCTGGTTAGCACTGACACCTCACACAGCAAGAAGGTCCAGGGGTCAATCTTTCTATGCAGAGTTTGCATGTTCTTTTTGTGCTTGCGTGGATTTTCTCTGGGTATTCTGGTTTCCCCCACAACCCAAAAACATGTGCAATAGGTTTTCTTCAGGCCCAGGCCGCCCTTGAAATAGAGATCTACGATTTCGCCTGTCTTGCCTGGATAAACAACGGTAAATAAATAAATAAGGATGATGCAGGGTTCCTTTTTAGGCCATAAAATATTTAGCTTTGACTGCTTAGCTATAGACAAATACAACAGCGGTAGTAACAGGTTTCAAAGTCATAAAAAGCAGCAGCAAAAAAGAAAAAAAAATCCTACTGTGTTCTATATACTTTTAAACTTGAAATATTCACTCCAAGTATTGCATTTAAGTTAAGATATAAGCATAATATATGTTTCAGCCCAAGCTGTCAATCTGTTGCTGTGCTTTTATTTTTATTTGACAMAMTTAYAGTGGGGAAAATAAGTATTTAGTCAGTCACCAATTGTGCAAAGTTCTCCCACTTAAAAAGATGAGAGAGGCCTGTAATTGACATCATAGGTAGACCTCAACTATGAGAGATAAAATGTGAAAAAAAATTTGAGAAAATCATTTTGTCTGACTTTTAAAGAATTTTTTTGCAAATAATGGTGGAAAATAAGTATTTGGTCACCTACAAAC
>NW_013952967.1:316430-318014 GCF_001266775.1 Austrofundulus limnaeus
ACCAAATACTTATTTTCCACCATTTTTTGCAAAAAAAAAATTCTTTAAAAGTCAGACAAAATGATTTTCTCAAATTTTTTTTCACATGTTGTCTCTCATAGTTGAGGTCTACCTATGATGTCAATTACAGGCCTCTCTCATCTTTTTAAGTGGGAGAACTTGCACAATTGGTGACTGACTAAATACTTATTTTCCCCACTGTACTTACTCACACACTTAGTGTTGTTTTTATCACACAACTTAAGCCAAATTCACACTCCCTCTGAACTGCCGAACTCGGCATGGATTGTCATAGTTTCATGACAAAAACTACATCACTGGTGATCCCAGCGTCGACTCAGCCGCTCCTTTTGGCACAACTTGCTGGCAGAACATTTTACCCCCTCCCGCTATGACGGTAATGTGTGATTAGTCTGAAGTTTGTGGGCATGTTTGTTTGTGCTCAAAGCACTCAGACGCTGCATTTACTTCAAACACTCAGTTTAAAAAAAAAGACGACTTGCTTGACTGTTACCAGGAAGCAGACTTTTATGTAAATAGTCAAACCGTGAAAAACCCATGAATGGAGATAAAACAGATGTTGTGCACGGAGGAATATGACTGATAAAAACTGTGGAGCGTTAACTGCGACAGATTTGTGGATAATAACRTCGGGTTTGTGACGAGTCTTTGACTTTTTTCTGCACCGTAGACTCCAGCGGTAAGAAACTCCATGCAGTGASGTATGCTGCAATGGGAGGGGTTTCCCCAGGCATCGACTGCTCTGCTTTGGAACGAGTATGTTCCAGGCTTTTCATACTGGTAGGGTTAGGGTTAGGGTAACCACAATGATTAGTCAGCACGAGTAACRTTAACCAAAATATACCTCCTTCTGCATCTGTAACATGACAGATTATCATAGATTACGGTAAACATATTTTGCAAAGGGATTATAATTATACCTGTTGTTAACCCTGGACGTGTTCAGTACATGCATTTTTCATTCCAGTGCAGAAACGTCAAAGACATGCAGCACATTGTGCGTTGTCGTCTTTTCTGTTTAGTTTTAAATGACCCACGCTTTTCACATATTCTGTCATGTTCTGACTGGTTCATTTTGGGACTCCGTCTCCTTCTACAGTAGGGCTGCGYGGTATATGYGGTAGAYGGTAGAAACSGTATGAAGTTGGCCTATGGTAGAAATTTACGCTCTACTGTCATATCGTCATTACGTCATCACACCTGTGTCAACAGGGCTGCGAGTGCAGAGACAGCTGAGCAGGAGAAGTTCGAAATATAATGAAGAAATTCTAGCATTTTAAAACACGTATAGAGAGGATAAATCCTCAAAATATCCCTCTCCCGCTGTAGAAAAGTTACGTCATGTCGCAGGATCATAATCTCTTCCTCTCCTCTCCTCTCGCTGCACGTCGCGCAGARCGCTTTAACAACTGTAGTTTTTCCACACCCAATTGTCGGAGAAAAAACTTGTTTTTTAAAGTATTGTTACTCACAGAGATGATTATAAAAAAGAGGTGGACATTCGTTTAGCCATAATCCATCTTGCTAATGTAAAGTCGGCTTCTGCTCTGATGATGAAGATGA
>NW_013952967.1:318187-319518 GCF_001266775.1 Austrofundulus limnaeus
TGTGTGTGTGTGTGTGTGTGTTTTCTAGCAACCACTGATACGTTTTTCACAGCGACCCATCACACGTGGGAAACACCCAAGCGGAGCAGCTCCGCCGTTCCCGGAAGTATGCCCATATATGGAAGACGCTGCGTCTTCGATGACGCAATGACGCAACCTGGCTACACACTGGAACGCCTAGCTATTACAGATTTGAACAAATACGCACAAAAACATCAAAATTAGCACAGAAACAGTACTATATAACATTTTAGACACATTCTAGACAGTTTATCAGCTAAAATAGTTAATTTTGGGGTAAGTTACTCTTTAATGTAGAGTAGTTCTCTATATAAACATGTGCTGTTCAGTAAAGAGCTGAAGTTTGTCTTTTAATATGTAGTGTAATACTATTTTGTGTTTGAGCCACCTGTTCTGTACCCAGAAACAGGTTTTTTTTTTGAGAGAAAATTTTTTTTTGTCATTTTCCTTTATCAGCTTCATAAGATACTCGTGTGAAATGAAACACCAAATACATTTATTTATTGCTCTAAAGTAATGGTGCTTATCATATTACAGTATATTTTCCTCTGCTGTTTCTAATGTAACATTAAGAACATAAGCTGAGTATTTATTTTAGTCTCTGCAGTGAGCATGCTAACTGTTGTAGCTTGTTGCAAACTTTTGTTTCAAAACAAAGTTAACTTGAAGAGAAATAAGTGTCAAATGTGGCATTTACATTTTACAGATATTTAATGACATTTAATAAAAATAAATTGTCGTCAGAATAAAATATATAAAGAATGATGGGTTGTAATTGAAATATCTCATTGGTGAAGTAAAAATATGCAAACCTATATTTTCCCCCTCCCAGGTTTGCAGAATCTGAAAGAGAAGCCTCAGGAGTCTGTAGTTCCAGGAGGCGCCTCCAAACTGACTCTAACTCAGGTGGCAGCAGAGGAGCTGGGTGGAGCCGACCCCGATGTCCAGCTTTGCTACTGCATTGAAGCCACCTTCATGGACATTATCAGCTCCACACTTCATGGACTTTAGTCCACTTGTAACAGCTAACAGGGTCAGAGACACTTTACTGGAACCAACAACGACAAACACTGCCAGTTAATAAGTTTAAAATTTTTGTTTTGTTTGCAATATTGACACTTCAAAGATGGATGCTCTTCTCTGCAGGTGATGGGACTCGCAGTCTCACCTGTAATTATTCTGCTCTGTTCTTTCTGGACTGGAGTCCTGAACACAATAGTGTCAGGTTTTGTTGTGAAATTGTTTTATTTGTAAAGTGATTAAACGTGTCTGTGTTTGTGTTTTCACTTCTTTCTTTTTTTTTTTTTTTT
>NW_013952967.1:320518-321549 GCF_001266775.1 Austrofundulus limnaeus
AAAAGTTTTAACGAAACTAATAGTTGTTCAAGATTTGTAAGCTGTTTCAACTCAGAACCAGTTAATCAGTTCTTGTCTCAAAATTGTGCTCCGTTCACTCTGAAAGACACAAAATGAGGTTTCATGGAGAAAATCTAAGATCTTTTCAAAAAACCTTCAAACACTAATAAAAAGTTTTAACGAAACTAATAGTTGTTCAAGATTTGTAAGCTGTTTCAACTCAGAACCAGTTAATCAGTTCTTGTCTCAAAATTGTGCTCCGTTCGTTGTACTGAACACCAAATCAATTTACATGTTGGAAAAAGTATTTTTCAATAATCCTACAAACACTACCAAAAATTACCTTGAAAATTATGAAAGATTTTTACGTTTTGTCAATCCAGAAGCTAGTGTAAATTCTTATCCCAAAAGTATGCTCCGTTCACTCTAAAAAACACAAAATCAGTTTTCATGGTGACATCTAAGATCTTTTCAAAAAAACCTTCAAACACTAATAAAAAAAGTTTTAAGTCTTATGACAATGCTCATTAGGTTTATGTTTTCTGACAGGGAGGTCATTTTCCTCCCTCTCCCTCCCTCCAAGAGTCCTTGAGACTGGACCATAAATATTTAAAATATTTTTTTTGCCACAAACTCTTCAAACCAGTGTTACTTCTTTCGAAAGTATTTTCAGACCTTAAAATGTTTCATCTGCTTTACAGGACATTTAAGTTCGTCTATTTTTAAACTCACAACCTGATCAACTGGCTTTATATTTTCTTTGGAATAAAAAACATGGCAAAATTTAAAAAATATATATATACAGTATATATATTTGTTTTCTTTTGTCATCCATTCACACGGTCATACAGAAACAATTATTTTTTCTCATACCTTATCGCTCAACAAAGTTTACTGGAATTATTTTAATAAAAAATGTTTATTTCTTATGTATTCTTTTCAAATCAATTTTAAATGATTTCTAATAACATTTTACCCCAAGTTATCCAAAAAAAAATCCCTCAAAGGATTAAAGTTCAATTTTAAATGAT
>NW_013952968.1:0-1068 GCF_001266775.1 Austrofundulus limnaeus
ACTGCCGAGTGCTGTCTCAATTCAAAGGCTCCTCTTCGTGCAGCCAAGAAACACGGCCCACAAAAACATGAAAATTTAGAAAACTATACAGAGAAACGAAGATGGACCATCTCATCTCACAGCAGTTTTATGCCGCCCACGAGACCCAGCTGGGCTACGTGAGGATGCAGCCCATGAATTGAGACACAGCTTTTGAATCAACCCAGTTCAAGATGGGCACCATCGATATGTCAACCCTTACGTGCATTTTTATTTTGGGTTGACTCCAACTTAAATTTAAGAGTTGCAAGATTTTAGATGATATGCTACCTACTTTTGTATTTTTAAAGTCTCCCCTACCTGTTCAGTGTTGTTCATTGTTCTTCATTTTGCTTATTTTTTTATTGTTTTTAGTATAGCACTGGTAAATTCTGGCTGTTTTAAATAAGCTTGATAATGGGCTGCATCAATGTAATATTCTGTTTAAAAGAAAAGCTATAAAAACCAAGTTGAATTTAAACGACATATCGAAATAGTAAAACTGTATGTACTGTATGTTGCTAAATTATTCATAATTTTGGCCAATAATTTTTGTTTTTTAATATGCCATGCTTGAGTTTTATTTTTACTTCAGTTTATTAGAACTAACTTATGTTTCTGAGATGTGTGAGTGCAGCTGCTTACCTCTGTTGGAGCAGACCACCCCTTGTTGGTTTTTGCAGAGCTCTCTGCTGTTCTTGTTAGACAGGCTGCACTCCTCCTTAAACTGGCACACCTCTCCAAACCAGCCTTCATCACACTCGCACAACCCACAGTCACAATAGCCACGATCTAAAGAGAAACACAGCACACCTTATGCTGTTTATCAGTATTTGGTAGCACACACACAACAGTTCTCATAAGCATTATGACACAAATGTTATCTTAAAGAGATAAGATGATTTTGGACTACCAAGTGAGCATAGAGGATAATGCAACTATTGTCTAATAACACACACATACAGTCAATGTATTTAAAATAATCTGATTGTTGAATTTAAGCAAAACAATAAATATCATGAATATATATCCCTTTGTTATGGAATATAT
>NW_013952968.1:1373-3317 GCF_001266775.1 Austrofundulus limnaeus
TAGGTTGAAATGACCCGTCATGGCCTAAAATAAGAGTCCAGCGTTCCTGCCTTTCTCTCAGGCCTGTGCGAGACCTGCTTTGAGGCTGGAACTCCTGTTTCTTCACTCGAGATGACCCCTACAACTACACAATCCCAGGCTTTGAAAACAATAAAACTGCTGATGTGTCTTATTCCAGCTGGAAAAAATGCTAATGCTGGCACCTTTATTTGGATTTTACCCAAATGCCTTTTGACACTAGATAAGGATAAACAAGGCTCATTAGCTTGACTCTAATTAGATCTCTGCCATGGCTATGTAATTAGATCAAAGAAACTCTACTTAAATCTCCCAAGTTTCATCAAAAGGATATCTTTCTCAATTAGAGTTCTGAATCTTTTATTTTTCTTCTTTCTTTGTTTACCTTCTCTGAGCAAACCTTTAAAATAATGTGGTTGACAGCTAACATCCATTTGATTATCATATTTTACTGGCTTTTAAGTAGAGCCCTTTTTGTTGTTCTTGTAATGACAGTTTTGAAAGTCTACCTGCATAAAAAAGTCCCAGTCTTTCAGAACTATTATCTTTTGTTTGTTTTGTTTGTTTCCATCAAAAACAAGGTTACAGCTTGGAATTTCTGTGATTTAGGATTATTTGGATTGTTTAAATTTATTGTTAATAGATAAAATAAGTAAGAATATTTGCATTGATGTCATTACAATCTAAACTCTGAACCTCCTAAGTGCCATGCCAGAGGGCGTTGGAGATCGTGGTTCTGTTCTATGTGGTCTTTCAAAAGCTGCAGGTTTGTAGATATTATGCTCAAGCTGTTTTTCAACCTCTCCTTCTGTTGTCCAAGACTTCATTTTCCTTGCATTTTTCCAGTTGATACAATATGCTAACACTTCTTTTTTCATGGTGTGTCCAAAAACTGTTTTGTCCCAGCATGAACATTTTGTAAAGGATTTTTTTTTTCGTTTGCTTGTGTTAACACTTCCTCAATCATGGTTCTGTTGGTGTATGAGATCTTGAGCATTCTTCTTTAAAAAACAAACAAAAAACATGTTTTTTGCAGTATTTATGATGTTAATAGCTTTTTGGTTCATAGTCCAAGCTACACTTCCACATATGAAAATGTGAATGATGTAACACTCTGGGACTTAATAGAGCGGCATACGTTTGTCAGAATCTTTCTAAAGTCGGTGAATGCTTGTTTTGCCTGTGCAAGTCTGCTCTTGATTTCTAATCTAAATATAAACATTATTTTAAAAAAAGCTACCCAAAACCTGTTGGAAAACTTGATAGTTGAAAGTGGTAACCAGCACTCTATTTATGAGAATCTAAAACTTCTGATAATTAAAAAAAGTATTCACAAAGTATTTGCCTACACTGCATGTGAACTGGATTACTAACATTTAACTAAATGTAAAACACAACCATTGGCCCAGATACTCAGTTTGTGCAAAGGTTTGCATGTCTTGCAAGCACAAGTTCACATATCCGTCTTTTTCACCAAGGCCTCCAAAAATGAGATTTGCTCCTCCAACAAGGCTGTCAATCACTTGTCTCTCTGCAGTTTGCACACATTTTACTGAGGGATTATGAATGCATTTATTGGAAAACCTGTTCATATTGATAGACATACAATGGGTGAAATAAGTATTGAACACGCCACCATTTTTCTCAGTAAATATATTAGTAGAGGTGCTAATGACATGAAATTTTCACCAGATGTTGGTAACAACCCAAGTGATCCATACATACAAACAAATCACACCACAAATGTC
Source organism: Austrofundulus limnaeus (assembly GCF_001266775.1). Classification (NCBI taxonomy): domain Eukaryota; kingdom Metazoa; phylum Chordata; class Actinopteri; order Cyprinodontiformes; family Rivulidae; genus Austrofundulus; species Austrofundulus limnaeus. The sequence goes on from NW_013952968.1 coordinate 3,140, forward strand.
CAGAAATGAAATTATTTGTAATAATGTGGAATGGCACAGGGAAAAAGTATTGAACACACTTGCTGAAATTTATCTAATACTTTGTACAAAAGCCTTTGTTGGCAATGACAGCTTCAAGACACCTCCTGTATGGAGAAACTAGTGGCATGCATTGCTCAGGTGTGATTTTGGCCCATTC
>NW_013952968.1:4084-8578 GCF_001266775.1 Austrofundulus limnaeus
GAAGGTCTTGAGAGAGCTCTTTACTTTTACCCATCATCAGATGGTTCTTGTGTGATAACTGGTCATCATTTGGGACTGAACCAAGTGATATTAATTTACACTGACAAGGGGCCGGCTTGCTTTCTAATTACTGAGAGAGTTCAGCTGGTGTCTTGGCTTTCCATGCCTTTTACAACTCCCTTTCTTCATGTTTTCAATACTTTTTCCCTGTGCCATTCCACATTATTACAGATAACTTCATTTCTGGACATTTATGGTTTGTTTTCTTTGTATGTGTGGATCACTTACCAACATCTGGTGAAAATTTCATGTCATTAGCACCTCTAGTAATATTTTTACTGAGAAAAATGGTGACGTGTTCAATACTTATTTTACTCGCTGTACCTGTCATGTCAGGTGATTCTAAAAGATCAACACTGCAACATGAATTTAGCATACAATATTTACTGTTTCCATAGAGCCAGTGGTATTTGCATCTCTGAAGAACATTGATGAAAAAAATAGTAATTTGTTACCCTGCTGACTTCACAGAAAAGAGGACCATTCTGTCAGGAAAAGTAATAATAATCTTCTCTTCCAGTGATGACATTAGTGCATGAAGAGACACTGTATATTGTCAAAAAGTGTGTAAAATCTTGTTGTTACTGTTTTATATTTAAAATAACAATAAAAAAAACAACTATGGGACATTTCAACAGTAATTCACAACCAGATATATTAACAACCAGGACTGAAAATAATTATTTTGTAGGATAATTAGTGCTGATTCCCTCGAACCCAATCACAAATCTGTTTTTGGCTTCTCCACTTCTGCAGCTGCTCTGGGGGTGAGCAGGGGTTGTTCAAGTCCATTGCTGCAGAGATTAAATGTTTAGTGGTCCAGAAGGTTCTTTTTTAAAAATGTGTTTTATATATGAAAAAAGAAAAAAAGAAAGAACTTTACGACATAACAAACAAACAAACAAACAAACAAACAAACAAACAAACAAACAAACAAACAAACAAACAAAAACCAATAGCTTAGAGATGAAGCAGTTGCAATTGAAAATGTAGGCAAGATAGAACTCAACGACAACTGTCGCTGATGTCGATGGAGGGACAGACAGAGAGCAATTCTATGTCCTCCGCCTCAGTGACGATGGACAATAAGGAGCAAATGACATGCACTGAACAATCTTAGTGAATCTGCCTGTGTGTTTTATAACATTACAAGTATTCTTAAGCGTTCCCACCTCTGTTCTTTTGTTGAAAGTAGACAGTCGACCTTATTTTCACAAAGTAAAATTGTGTAGCTCTTGTATGTACAATATATGCTGACATAAATCACAAGCTTTTGCCACAGCTTTATAAAATTCAGTCAGCCACAAAAAGCCACCTGACAAATAGTGTATAAATATCACACTAAAGAAGCTCTCTCTCTCTCTCTCTCTACCACAGAAAAGTTGACGTCACCTTTGGAGAATCATGTGTTGACTTACAGGTTGAGGCCTTCTTAGATTTTTCATCCTTGTTCGAAAGCAGGAAATTATGACGTGCACAGTTTTAAGGATAGGTCAGTTGTTTCCCATGGCTTTGACATGCTGTTGTTGGAGAAATGTCTTTGGATTTTAAGGTCATATTCTCACCTGATAGTCCAGTGGATTTGGTTCATTTGGGGACCAAAATGGCAACATTTGTTTACATTTTCAGTTGGTGCCGTTCACATTCACACTGCACCAGAACCATGGAGTATGTTGTTTTTCCACACAAGGGAACTGAGACTGCTTCACATGATGTGGGGTGTGCTAGGTGGCAGCACATTCGACTTCATGGCAGTGATGTCCACCTTATCCTGACGTTGAGCAATGTAGAAGTAACTTTAATGCTCAGAATTCCCTAATCTCTGGTCTGATTGGCATTCACACATGCATTCAAACTGCACCAGAGTTCACTTTTAGCAAACCAAGATCTAGTTTTTTTAGGCGAACAAGAGATTGCTTTTTTGGTCCGCAGCAGAATTTGATTACACTTTCATACCTTTGAGTTTGATTGAAGCGGACTAAATAGGGCCGATGTGAATACACGCTAAGACTGACTTTTGAATATAAAGGTGTAATTTTCATAAAATTTTAGATTTATCAAAATTCTTCTTCCACTATAACAAATAATAATATTGAAAAACGTATTTAACAAATAAAACAAATGTCTTCATTCTTTGATCTACTGTATCCACATTTATTTCCTGTGATATTTTTACATGTTGATCTTTTGTATCTTTTCTCTACAGTGACTCTGATCTGAAGCCTGGAGAAATGAAGAATCTTAGAGTGACTGGCTCTATTAACRAGGAATTATTCTGTCACTCAAGCCCTTGTCTTGCCATAGACATGCCATAGTTTTCAGATGCTGCTCCCAGGGCATACACACTGAACCTGTCATAAAATGAATTGTTGGGAGAGGTCTTTTAAATATGAAGTGCCCAGCAATCTTTAAGGGGAGTGGAGCCCATCACTCAATGACACATCCACTAAAGTGGAGGGTTTCGAGACTTGACATTTGTCAACAGGTCATTCTGATATTTCTCTCTTTTTTTGTAAGAGTTGCTGTGAAGGCACCGTTAAAACTGCCAAGCCACAGTGAGTGGTCATTGGATTTTTTTTACAAACAAGGATGCTTATATCCTTTCTGGACATTTATCTTGACAGAGGTCTCAGTCATTTATTTACCTATTTCCTGTCCCCATGTCTTGCCTGGCAAGTTCTTTTCAACACTGGCATGCATACATTGTTTGAAACGCCAACACATGTCACATTTGCTTGTCCTCAGCTCCCAGGAATGAATCTCATTAAATGAGCAACACAGGTAGTCCAGCTAACTGCTCAGAATACCATAGTTTACATCTGCAGTGTGACCAGTGGTTCTAATGAGGCAAAACATAATTTCTGGGGTGTGGGCGTAAGGGTGATGTGGAAACTAAGGTTGGGTTAAAGTGGGGGGTTTGATATAAAGTGGCTATCATTAAATTTAATGTTAAGGTTCGGGTCAGATGTTTCACGGTGAACAAAAGTCAGTACATTGTCCTAATCAAGATAGCTGTGGAAACTACATTTAGGCATAGTCTATTAATCATTCACCGCTTAATTAATTCATCGAGGGTTCAGGAATATTTGCCAGCAAAAATGCAAGTCTCAATGCTCTTCTTGCTGAATAAATTGATGGAGTTTGTTCATCCAGGTGTGTGGAGGGAAAGGGTGCAGGCAGTTTTCACACTATCTTATCTTAAATTGTATCAGGCAAAAGAATGTCATCTGTAATGATGGTGTGGCAAGTTTTAGTTARGGCTCAGTAAGTAAGGCTTAGTAGGTATGGTATGGAAGAACATTTAATCGGGTTGTAACAGTGCTGAAGCTGTTAAAAAATAATGAACTCCACAGGGGTCACACTCCCATATTCCATGTCATGAACCCTGCACTACTTTTGTTAATTTGTTGCCAGGTTTGGAGGCAAAAACTGAAATTTTGACTTTGAAAAATCACAGTTACAGTCAAATGYTATTTTTTTAGACTAGGAATCCTGTTAGACCATGAAATACAGTAAAGAACATTTGTAAACAACATATTACATGCCATCTTAAAATAAAATTCAGATTTTTTACATGCATGTGTTACGGTAGCTCATAGATGCTGAACAATGTTAAGGTCACAAACTAGAATAGTTATATTGCAGTAGAATTTGCATTAGTGAAATGAAYCTCTGTTGATTATTCTAGTGTATTATTTGTGCAGTTTCCCAAATACTTAGTGTGCATTTGCCAGATGTTTTACAGGTGAAGGGAATTTAGCTAATGAACCACAACTATATAAAAGCAAAAGCTGATTATGAGAAGTTATGGTCATTGTATTAGCATGCTTAATTGGACCCTATTTGACACTAGTTGGTTAATTAGCGTATTCTAAATGTGTCATTATCCCCCGAAGATATTAGGCTTTTTTTTTTTTTGGCTTTTGGATCCAATTAAGAAGACCCCTTCTGTGTTTGCATGCTAAATTAAGAAAATGCCATGAGAGAAATAAATCTGAGAAGTAATTCAGTCCAAATGGTAGGGGATGCCAGCGGGTTGTCAGAAGTATGCTTCTTGTTTGTTTGTTGTTTTATGCTGAGTATAATGTTAAACTCTAAAAAAGAAGTATAAAGGTTAATTAAATTAAGTCAAAACAATATTTAGAGAATAAACTAAAATGAAAAAAAAATGTTAATTTAGGAATAAAGTCAAGTCCAAGGCAACATTTCATTTCTTCCTCGAAAAAAATGCAAGCTAAAAAACAATTATCTCAAAATGCATTGCGTGTTACTAGAATGTGTTTGTGCTAAGAGGAAACCAATTTCCTTAATAGTAAAACTTATACTGAAGTATAAATTCATCTATCTATCTATCTATCTATCTATCTATCTATCTATCTATCTATCTATCTATCTATCTATCTATCTATCTATCTATCTATCTATCTATCTATC
>NW_013952968.1:9903-12560 GCF_001266775.1 Austrofundulus limnaeus
GAGATATCTCTAGTTTATAAATCTTGGCACAAGATTTTCTATTTTTTTACATGTGTAAAAAAGGATGAATGCACAAACAAACAAGATTCTGTTTGACATAAAATTATTTGCTGCAACCACTGACAAYATGCAAGTCTCTAAAGCTACACAAATGTATTAGTCGCTAGCAGGGAAGAAGTGGGTGTTAGCGGTTGCTCATGACTTACTCTTAGTAAGGCAACCCCGCTGTCAGAACACAGAAATGTTGGCAAGAGCATGTGGCCTAATACATGAAGCTGTCCAAATGTTAAAAGGCCTGGAACAGCTTTAGGCCCGGAAGGCAAAAAAATATATATATTCATTTTTTCCAAACATGAAAATGTGAGTCCTCCCAAACCAAGTCGGAACATATTTACTCAAGCTGAGAGTTTGTCTAAGAATATCTCAGTGAGTCAGCTCAGTCATCTTGAGATAAAGACATGAGGGAAATAATTATTCTGGTGTGACAGCATATGGTTTGTCAAAAACATAATGCACTTTTCAAGCTGAATATGAAGTTTTTCTTCATAACTGTTTACTGCCATCATGTGTTGTAATGTGCTTTTGACATTTTAAAAGGTTTATCACCTGTGGAGACTTGGCACTATTATAACAGCGTGATTGTCAATCAACGTAATTATGCCATTTCAGTAAAACAAAATACATTTATGYAAATTAGGAGGCCAATGTCTATAATAAGCGTGCCAGTTAAGGCTGAATCTTATTTTTTGGTTAGTGGTAATTGTTAAAATGGATACGGCTCACGTTGACTATACACTCATCAAACCTTACTTTACCAAAATAAGAGTTCTCCCTGCACATGTAGCACTATGACACAGTAGAAATCAATAATGCATTATTTATTTGCTTTGTCTCTAATTCAGCTGGGATGAAACATCAATAAAGAACTACTGATTGCAGTAAGTGGGGCATCACTTCACCTTGATTTGTCCTTTATTTAATAAATGTCAAAGAGAGACAAAATTTCAGTATTCTTTTTTCCCCTTCCGCCCTTCATTAGTGACAAAAAAATATGCAGTTTCAGAATAGCATTTTTTCTTTACTAACAAGATGAAGACAAGAATTAAAATATTCTCTGCTAAGGATTGTATATTGAGGATGCAAAGCGGTGAGGACCCAGGACGTGCTGGTAAGACTATGTCCCTTGACTGGCCTGATAACAACTTGGATTTATCCCAAAACAGCTGGAAAAAGGTTGCTGGATAAAGAAATGTTTGGGCCTCCATGCTGAATCTTTGCCCTCACAACTCGACTTCGGATCTGTTTAATTAAAATTGTTTAAAGGGGTTGGGTAAGGCTATGGAAATCTTATTAACGTGGCCAGCATTTCATAAAGTTGTTAAACACATTGCAAATTTATGTTTGTGACATAAWTTTTTTGAAACATTCAGAAATTTTAGCCTCTTGCTATCTGCATGCTGACTTTTGTCATTACACAACTTTTATGAAGGGCACTGTTCAGTTCTACCATTATGTGAAGTGGTTTTAATTGAATTACCTCCTCCTACAAGTCCTTTGTGGGAACTACATTCTCTGGAGGAAATGCGATGAGTGAAATATAAATCTGCATGTAGAGGAGGAAGGTCCTGTGGCAATATCACTTTTCAGTTCAAGTCTTTGAGGTAATGAGCTTAGGTTTAAGAGCAAAGAGCCCGACTGTGCTGAAGTGACAGTATTGGAAGCAGATGAACTCCAGGGATACAACTTCTTAAATCCTCATCACTTTTATGTCAGAACTTAACTGACTCTTGATGCAGTGGCTATCATTCTACAAGCACAGTAGCAGGGAGACATTTAAATGGAGCACTGGCAATTTACCACACCTCTCTTCATTAAAGTAAAGGAAGTTTTAAATCAGTAATGACAGTTCTACAGCACGATGTGTTTCAGTAGGACAGGACTTGTCTTTGACTCGAGAATTTGGTTAGTTTTTAACAGAGCATAAGTACAAAAGTGTTTTCCTCATGTTCCTGTCCGATCTAGTATCACCCTTTCATAAAGAGGAAGGAAATGAGCAATGTGTTTGTTTCTGAATTCGAATAATATAATTTTTTATTTGTCAGCATAATAAATAAACATCAGCAAATAAAGTAAAAACAAAAAAAAAATGAACACAATGCACATAGTATATACAGCATACTTTTTATTTGAAACAACCCCTCTGGGTCATGAGGGAGTCTCTGTCTCAAGTAGAGGAGTTTAAGTATCTGGGTGTCTTGTTCACAAGTGATGGTAGGATGGAGCGGGAGATGGATAGATGGATTGGGGCCTCATCCTCAGTAATGAGGGCATTGGTTTGGTCATTGAAGAAAGAGCTAAGTCGAAAGGTAAAGCTCTCGATTTACTGGTCTGTCCATGTTCCAACCCTCACCTGTGGTCATGAGGTGTGGATTGACTGAAAGAACGAAGCACAGATGGCCAGAATGAAGGTGCTACTCCTCAGACAATCTACTATGCCACTGAATGAAAACTTTTTTTTTAATTTCCTGGAGTCTCCTTTTTAATTCTTTTACAAACCAGATGCTCTCTCTAATCACCTTTTTTAGCTTTTGCCTTTTTTTTCTCTAAAATCCCGTGCAGGTGTATTCTGCCCTACTCTCATACTTATAGTTATATAT
>NW_013952968.1:12615-18501 GCF_001266775.1 Austrofundulus limnaeus
TATATATACTATGTCATCTACTATTTCACTAACCACTTTCAGCAACTACTATTTTTGTTGTTCTAATTCAAGTAAGCAACTTTAAAGAGTGTAAGCCATATTTTTTTTTCTTTTTGTTTGTGCGCCTGTTGTATTTTGACTGAAGGGCAACAGAAGGGGAATGACGACAGTTCACATTTGGTCCAATAGACTATTTCTCTAAAATTGACAAAACCACAAAATTCACAAAAGCAACCAAAAAACTTGTTTCACTTYTGACCTCATTCAGGAACCAATGTTATTCTGTGTAATGGTAGAAAAGTACCAGCATCAACAAAAACTGCTGGAGCTCACAGGAACATACCTATGTTAATGAAGCAACTTCTGAGTTTATTCCATGGAGACCACTAATGAGACATGGACTGGCAGAGGGGGGCTGTTATGCATTTGAAATGCAAATTAAATTTAGAAGTGAAATTACAGTTTGGTCACATGACAATACCAAGATAGTACAGTGAAGATCTAACTAATATAAACAAAGTCACTAGAGAAAATGCCAAATTAAAGAGCAACAAATACATTTACTGCTGAGGTTTGTTAAAAACACTTTACAGATTTTATAGATTTGTATTCATGCATGCATACATACATAGACCAATTCTCTCTCTCTCTCTCTCTCTCTCTCTCTCTCTCTCTGGAACAGCTATCTATATGGTGGTGGAGGGGGGGGTCAGCAAATGCTTAGGGCAAACACAGGTTTAAAATGGGGGTGAAAGGTTGTAAGATATAATGGATGACAATCTTGTCCCGATAAGAAATGACAGCCTGCCTTGGTTTTAGATATCAGACCCCAGAGTGCAGCTCTGTCAACCAGAACACCATTTACCAGCTTGAGGAATGTCTGTATTGATTCCAGCTCATCGTTGACAGCACATTTTAACAACACAGGGCACCTTCTTTTCTTGTCAGTGGAGAACTTAATGGGAGGTTATGGTGACCGATGCTGCTGTCTTGTCAAATTAGCCCAACATGAATGTGATCTTGATGCATCTGTGTTATTAGTTGTTTCACAGATACTGCATTCAACAATTTTTAATGGGTTAAGACAGTTGAAGACTTAAAAAAAATAAATGTAAATGTTTTGCAAATAGGAACTTGCTTGTTTTTTTTTATCAAGTCTGAAACAGGCAATGGGGACATAATCACTCCCATCTAAGGACTAAGCCAATCTTTGTTAATTGCCATCACCCATCTTTACACCAGGCTCTGGAAAACCTTGTTGCTTCTGYAGTCATTTTAGTTGACTTGTAAACTATTTAACAAGAAATCATGTGCCCCAAATGACCATAAACAGAGTTAAATGYTCCAGAAGTGGCTTATCCCCATGTGAGGAAAGAAACTCTTCAGCAATAAATGCACTAGAGCCCATGACACCTCACATCTCTTTTCAAATTGCACAACAAGAAGAAGCAGCTACCTGCCATTTTAATTACATTTCTCACTTTTTACTAATTACAGTAGACGTCAAAGCTCTCTGGGCAGCCAGCCAGCTGGAGCAGACGAATACTTTGTCATATTTATTCTCCTGAAAGCAAATAATATGGCAATAACAAACGCAAATGTCCACCCCCCCACCCCCCCCACAACAAAATGAAAAACAAAACAAAAAAAATACAAATTAAAAGTGTTTTATCTCTGTGGTTTGTAAATATTTTATTTCTAAATATGTCATTTAGTTTACATTTTAAAAAATTAAAGAAAGTGAAAGAACTTTGCCAGTAAATCAATAGTCTTTTCAACTGTGCACATTTTTTGTTCATTTATAATGTTATAATCAAACCCCAAAATAACATTATGAGGAAGAGAAATTAATTAAAAATAGTGTACCACATGTTAATAAAACTTGTGTCCCTAATCTTATTTTTTACTTATGTGCTGACCTCGACTAAACAGTTTTTAATGTTTGGTATTGGATGTAGATAAAAGATGAATAATTATGATAGCCTCGAAGCAAGAGTCGTGACTTTTTCAAACTCTCCAGAAATCATTAAAAGTGAATTTGCATTTGCATCATTTGCATCTCGGCACAGAGTGTGGACCACTTCATTATGTTGTAGGGTGGTCTGTCTCTGCCCTATATTTCATTTCATGATGTGTATTATTTTAAGGCTATTCTATACCAGTTCAAATTGATTGTTCAGATTAATTTGGGAACAGTGGGAAATTGTATTTTCTGAAAACAAGTTCCAAAGTGGAAAAAATGAATGAAAGAAAACCCAACCTTGTGCTTTTGTCTAAACAGCCAAAACAAATCTTTTGAAAACAATGTTATAATCCTACCAATAATCTWACCAATGGTTTGGGGACGTTCATTTGTTTTAGTTGAGTTTATATTTCACAGCGATGCCTGATGTTGAGCATGCTCCATGTCTTTTTTTCCTGTTTTTGGTGTATTTTCATGGCAATGATACATGACTAGACATAGGCCTTGTATGGTTAGTACAGCATATTAGTTCATTTTTTGTGCTTTTGGATGTAAATAATTTTAAAAAGAATCCTATGTTTGAGGCTTTTTCATGTGGACAGTTCCCCACACAACTCTTTGTAACGATTTGTGACAAATTTGGGAAAAAAAATCAAAGTTTAGTAAACGTCTAAAACTGGATTAAACAGAATAGACATCTACATTTGGCTGAAGATGTCGTAAATGTTTAGACTACAAGTCATCTTCTTCGCTCAGTGTAGTGCTCTCTGGCATGTTTATTTTACTTGGATTGTATGTTTCAAAGGTTTTGTGTTTGGGAAAAAATGGTAAAGATGAAACTGTCAGAACTAAATGCCATCTAAATTTAACATGAAACCATAAAATAATTGGATGATGTATGATGAGAATCAGTATTGAAGTTGCAAATTGTTGAAATGCATAGTTTGGTGGGAAACGTTTTGGAGAACTGGCTGAGATTTTTTCATTGTCAGTTGCTTTTTGTCTCTCAGTGTGATTCCAAAATTAATGTTTTTGAGATACAAATTACTATTGTCTTGGTCAAATCAGATAGTACACTTGTTCAGATCCTATTATGTATTTTGTGTTTCTGTTGTAATACGTTTTGGCAATGAATTGTGAACACATACGAAGTATTATCAAAACTCCTCCAGTAGGGTATGTTTTAGTTCTTCTTGTCCAATGTGGTTATTTAAGATTTTAAAGTCACATAAAAATTTTAGTGAGTGTCTGTTTTTCGTATGCTTGTAAAAAAAAGTCTAAATTAGTCTCAAAAATAGTCTCAATATCTAGAACCATTATTTTTTTGTTTTGTTTTATTGAATTGCATTGTGTGTTGAATCAAAAATCATATTGAAGTGAAATGTATTGTGATTAAAGGGGAAATTGTGATTTGGCACTGAATAATATGAACCCTGCAAAGTGTTTCAGACTGCTTTTTTTCTGCTCTTGTATCTTTGATGAATGCGGTTCTTGGAAGTATATCATACAGACCACAAATTAGAGATGCACACCTGTACTCCTTATGGCTTTTCTTGATGCATCCATTCTGATTGATTATGTGTTTGCACTGATGCATCCATGATTATTCTGCAGCTCATGKATATGCATGTCAAAGCTACAGATTCTGGCAAATGACCAGCCAGCCACAGGTCATGCCTGGTCAACAGAGCCAATTTGATTCTCTTCTCTGGATAATCAATCAATGCAAATCAGAAAGAAAAAAAAATTGTATAGGTCTTCTGGACGGGTTCTTCTCTAATGAAACATTTCGTCTCTCCTCCAAGAGACTTCTTCAGTCTGAGAGTTTCAGGCAAAATTCAGGCTTTTAAGCACTGATTCCATGTGACTGACACTCACATCACATGGCTATTGTTCACACCTAATTAACACCTATTGTTAACAGGGGGTGGAGTGATACTGGCAATAGCAGCACTGTAGGAGGGGGACAACTGAAAACGGAGGCCTCCAACTCTGTTTAATGATGGACGGTCTTTCTTCACAAAAATGGCTTCTTTTACTCCTCTCTCAAACCAGCGTTCCTCTCTATCAAGAATGAGAACATCCTCATCTCTGAAAGAGTGACCGCTGGCCTGTAAATGAGTGAAAACTGCAGAGTTCTGGCCATTAGATGTAGCTCGTCTGTGTTGGGACATTCTTTTAAACAGTGGCTGCTTTATTTCCCCGATGTATAACTGGTCGCAGTCCTCCTGACACCAGTAATACATTGATTTTATATACATATATATTTATATATATATATATATATATATTAGTAGTCGTGTCATGGCTAGTCAATGTTATTTTTGTTTTTTGTGTACAATCTATAGTTTCTAAAGTAACTAGCGTGTGAACCTCTGTACGGATGCTGCTGATACCTGAATTTCCCTTCGGCGGAACAATAAAGGCTGTTTATATTCTATTCTTCTGTTCTAGTTTTCAGTATTTTATTTTGTTGCATCACAATGAGCAAGACCTTTATTTTCTTTTCTTGATTTTCTTTGAAAATTAAGACCAGCAGTAGGGAGAAGTAGAGTAAAATGTTACTGCTGTCAGTAGTTGGTAATCAAGAAAATGGTTTGATTTAGCAAAGCCATCATGTTTCATATTGAATTAGCCCAAGGACTGATGGCTTTCTTTTAAAAAGGATTTAACTCTTCAAGCCATGGCATTAAAACAAACATAAAACTGGCCATCTGAATCAATGTTTTCTGGCATCTGTGTCCATCGAGTACTTCATGCCGCTGTATGTCTTAATGGAGTTTGTTTGCCTCACAGCACTTTTCATTTTCCAGCTGTGATTGTCGCACGCTGGCGTTGCTGTCTGTGATGTGCTGATAGGACTGATTTGAGCCAGATATCCCCCAAATGTGCACCACAGATTTTGATCCACACAGCAGCTAGAAAAGCTTCACCCCTTGCCACATCATAAATGCTGGCCTTGCAGAGCCATCGGAAGTAGGGGTAATCTCTGCCCTGAAAATATACCCAATGTTCCAAATCTCCTCATTCAACATGGGTAACGGGAATAACACTGTAAGGTCTGATTGCATTCCCACAATGTGGCTTGTGGAAGGACTATCTGCAGCGGTTTGCAACTGCTATTGCAGATTGTTATCCTTARAGATGCAAACAGAAGCTTACAGCAAATTAAATGGATGGATAAATTATGTAATTGAGAACCATTTAGTGTGTGTAAAACAACTAGTACCCCATGCATTACTGGTTATCCTTCTAGGAATAGTTCTGGTGTTTATATCTAGACTATTCATTATTTTGATGTCCCAAGGTCAGACTAACAAACCTGTAAGCGACTCACTGCAGACCACTCCCTCCTCAGCAGTCAGCTTATCATGAGTCTTAATTCTCTAATTATGTTTACCATTAGCATTCCTCAGCCACACTTTAATCGTGCCGGCCAATGTTTAGTGCTGCCTGTTTTGGCCTCCTCTTTGTGTTTTGACAGATTTCCGGAAGAGTACTCACAAAAAGTCAGAGAAGTAAGGTAAAATTAGTTGAGGCATGTAAAATCAACACACTTTATTATTCTTATTTTCTAAAGCCATGAGCCAACCAAAAATATACACAAAAAGCAGAAGATTATTCTGAAACTGAGATTTTGCTTACAACACACTTTTTTTGTTCTGCGACTCATCTGAAATGGAAGAGTAGGTGGTTATAGAGTTCACTTTGATCTTGGTGAGTAAGTACATCAGAGTGTAGATTGGCTTTCATCATCTACTCACGCTCACCTACATTTTACATGGAAAAGAACAATGTCAAGTATTTTGCACATATGCAAATATATTGTTTCTTTCTTGGGGCTCTGATAAATTATATGAGCAGACAAGTTGGTTTTTAAAATTCACATTTTGCAGTTTATTTTCTAATTATTATTATTATTC
>NW_013952968.1:18748-21324 GCF_001266775.1 Austrofundulus limnaeus
AGAGAGAGAGAGAGAGAGAGAGAGAGAGAGAGAGAGAGAGAGAGAGAGAGAGAGAGAGAGAAAGAGATGAAAGTCTTGCTTAAGGGTACCTTATCATGACTCACTGATATAAATAAACATTTGTGGTGATTGTGATTCATGGCAAAATGTATCTAAAAATAATGTCTGAACAACCTTGAACTTTAAACATTTTGTTCCCATTGGTGTACGTAAACACAAATTATGTTATTTTTGAAGCTTTAAAGGCCTAGCATTTAAAAGAAATTCATATCCTACATCACCATTAACTAAAATCATCCTACAATGAGAGCATATGGCATTATATTTGCTTTGGTCAAACCTGGCATTATGTGGAATTTTTACACATATTGTATATTTTTAAAGTAATTGCAGCCATATTAGATACTCTAATGCTGAAATAAACAATGGATAAAATGTTTGCTAAAACTATAACAAAACAGGAAAAAAGGGAGCTGTTACTGTGGTAGTATCTTCCTTTTTTCTCTCTCTGAGGTCATTGTCCCATCTGAATGTAAACAAGGTGACTTTAATCTATAATGAAAAGCGTCATTTTAGAACTAAAACAACAAGATTGTGTGTATACCAACACAGTTCTGCAGCAGTACTTTAAATTCAAAACAAACAGAACACATACACATCTTCATGCATTAGTTCACAATATATTTATTTTGTTTACTTTTGTACTGTTATTTAACCAGGCAAGTCAAGTTGAGATCTCTGATCTTTTTTTCAAAGGAGGTCTRGGCCTGAAGGCAGCCTATTATACATGTTTTTGGGGGTGGGGGAAACCGGAGCACCCAGAGAAAACCCACGCAAGCACGAGCAGAACATGCAAACTCTGCACAAAAAGACCCCAGGTCCGAACTGGGGATCAAACCCTGGACTTTTTTGCTGTGAGCAGTCGGTGCTAATCACTGAGCCGTCATGCCAAAATATTCATGGGGGCAACTGGTTTAGTAAATTTGTCAGGTCAAAGCAAGTAGTTTTAACAACCCATGCATATTTCTTTCCTTTTTTTTTCTAATCATCATAAATTCAGTTTTGCCCACACTGAAGGTTGTGGCAGTGTAAAAGAAGTACAAAACATGTTATATATGCATGCAGCACTACAAGTTGAGTCTGAGGACACAGCCCCAGTGAAGCATCTTTTATAATCTTCCAGTAAAAAAACAGTCCTAAACTGGTTCCTATTCGACATGCAAAGAGTGGTTCTGAGTAGCAAATAGACCTAGTTTCAGTTAAAATCGTGTTCTGTGGTCCTTCAGCAGAGAAGAACACCTTAAAATGTGGTTGTACATCCTATTTCATTGTCACATGTTCACAATCTAATAGTAACAATACTAATAGTTCTGCAATCCACTTGGGCAAAAATCACAGTATGTGGAGTTAAAGCTCAAAGAACAAGAAAAGACACATTGAAGGTGCCCTATTGGAAACTTACAACATGGGTTAAATCTATTCAGAATAACATGGCAATACTGTATATGTGTATGCAGCATATTTTATAAGTAAAGCATAGCTKAAACACCTTCAAAATATAAATACATGGGCAACCATTTTATTTCCCTTCATAGCATTCATCAGCCTCTTCTTGTTAAAGTTCTTCCGTTCACCTGTATTAATGGCTGAATTGTAGTTCTATGTCAACTGCTAGACATTGTCTAAGCCACCATTTTCTGAGTCATATTTATCTTGCTGGTGCTCTTTGTTGCTCTACTCTGACATTTCTCTGTTTCCACAACTTCAAGTAAAGTCTGAACCAAACCCACTACAACCACTTGCACACACAAACACATACACACCWGAGGCCTATTGCACGAAACTAGGATAAGGAATTAACTCGGGATTTAGGTGTAAACCTGAACTAATTAAGCCTTGAATCGGTTGCATGAGCTAYGAAGCATTTATGTTTCCGTGGTAACAAGTGCTCTGAAACTAACCTTGTCTCGCCCAGGTTTAAAGTGAAGCTTATTTAATCTGTTAATATCTTTGAGCAGTAGACAGTCATTTTACTGCATAAAACCACGTTTTACAGTCTTGTATCAGCTAAAAAGTATTTTTGATCTTGTTTTTAGACCCATATACTAAACAAGATCAGAATATGTTGAATTATTAATCTTATTCTGAATTTTTTTTTTACTTCAAGAATTCTTACCAAGTGCAACTGTCAAACTGCAGATTATTAATCATTATTAATTTGAGAAAAATGAGGGTCTAATCTAGTATCTTTTACTTATTTTTGAAGCCTAATCTTTGCAGTGTCTGATCAGAAATCAGTTCTTCACACTTATTGAATTTATTATTTTTTTCTTTGCATTAAAAAATTACAGAGTAAATATATTTATTAAATTTATTTATCAGCTTATCCATGAAAAAGAATAATTAAAAGAAAGGTTTAACCTCAGCTTCACCATTAAAGTAGTCTTTAAAATAATGTAAGTCCTCCCTTCTTTGTGCCTGCTGCAGGCCATCCACCTACACCTCCACCTCCACCACGGCACCTTCCCACCCCTGTCTCCCCCCAACACACATGCGCCCCCACCGGAGCCCAACTC
>NW_013952968.1:21383-26418 GCF_001266775.1 Austrofundulus limnaeus
CCCCCCCACCCCGCGTCCCTCGTTTTTTTTTTTTTTACAGCCAAGTGAACAATCAGCTGTTCATTTCATTTTTGTTCATTTAGTTGATTTCAGATAACTTACAAACAGATTCAGTGACACAAAAAGTTTTTACTTTTGAAATTATTTCAGCATCAGTCGGTGTTTCTCTTCATATCTTCATATGAATCACAATTAACCYTTAAACWACTGGAGGAAGTGAGACTCACRTCTCTTTCTGCGCATGCCTGATCAGGAAATCTTTGATCCACCCAGTGGGTCTAGTAAGCAAACCGTGAACGTGCATTACTCCCAGATCATTTACACCTGACTTGAATGAACCTCCCTAAATGAGCGTGGCTTGGTGTTCATGTMACTGATTAYGGCTGTTTACAAGTTGAAGGCTAGTTCAACCTCGGCTTACAGCTCATATCCTRAATTCAGAAATCTGACTTTTGTGAAAAGGCCTCTGGTCTAGTACAGCTATCTTTATGGGGCATTGCATTGACTTCCAGTCATTTCGATACCCTTACTCTCATACCTTACCATATACCTAACCTCCCATACTTGACCCTAAATATAACCTAAACTCCATTCACATCTTAAGCCTAAACCTAACCCATGACCCACAAACAGCATTCCCCTGCATACGGACTAGGCTTAGGTCCCCATAAATACCAGTTGGTCCCCACAAGTAGGTGTGTATGCCATAAATGTTCCCACAGAAATAACCATCAACAGCACACACATTTATACAGTATATATTTTTTTGTTTGTTATTTTTTTATGAATGACAAGTAGAAGTCACGTGAACAGACACAATATGTAAAAGACAAAGTGTCACATAGATGCTTTTGGTTTTGTAACATTTTTTATTGGATCACTCCTGTATATTTTTTAACTACAAGTGTGAGATAAATGCGACATTTTTAAAACTGTATTAAAGCTGCATAATTGTTTTATGTGGTAGAGCAGTCTTCAACCTTTKTTTGCATCAAAGAGTAATTCAAAAAAGAAAATTTCTCCACAAAGTAATAATAAAAAGAGACCTCAAGCAAAGTTTGTTTCACTCATATTTACAAGAGTTTGTTTGTATGTTTGCTAGTACTTAAAAAAAAAAAACTGAACTTAGTCAAGTGCAAAAATTAAGTACGAATGGAAGTGGTAAATTTCTAAATAAAATACCCTGAAGGAAATATTTATGCAACATATTTACAGATTTTTGTTTATTATGTTTTTCCTAAACATTTTCAAAAGTTATGTGCAAACCAGATAATATTCATTAACCATGGCCTGGTGATTTGAGTATCAGATACATAAAGAGGTGATGTGACTTTACTCCATTAAAACCATTTATTTAAGCACAAAATACATCCAAATTCCAAAAAATAAGAATCAGAAAATCTTACAATTTTAAAATATGCAAGCACATCTTCAAAATTCAAGTGACACAGTTAAACAGCTCAAATAAAACATGAGCTTTTTGGGTCTATTTGGTTACAATGATGAACCAAACTGTAATGTAATTTATATTTAGATTATTATCTAAAATGATTGACATGAAAAGAATAATTGTTTTGTGACCAAATATATATTGTTATTAACATCAGTTGACTGTCAAATGCAAATTTGATTTTTCAGTTTCAAGAGTGTTGGTGCATAAGATAAACAAACCACACACTCATTTTAATTATTATCAATTAAAAAAATAGTTGACATGTATTAGGGTATTCACATACATACATTTATACATACATACATACATACATACATACATACATACATACATACATACATACATACATAAACATACAGTACATACATACATGCATAGAGGAGGAAAAACAATGTCTATTAAGATTCAGAAAAATGTAATCAAGTCCTAGTCAAATACTTTCCCAGCTTTACCGCAATAAATACGTGTGTCTACAATGACCTTTTGTAATAAAAAGTCTGCAAAGCCATGGGCTGCTGTATTAAACAATAAACAAAAAAATAAACTAAAAAAAATAAAACTTTAATAATCCAAAAAGCAAAACACTGTCCTAAACACTCATTGTTATTTAGCATTTCAACAGCAAAGTAAACAAAGATTTGTTTTACCAGTTCAATTGGGATATTTGCATTATGTTACTAGTGCTTGTGTCCAGCAGTGACTGTCCAAAATGAAGTTTACACCCTGGACAAGTTACAAGCCCATCATAGGGACACATAGAGACAAACACTCATGCTCTAAACAAATAATTATTTTGGGTTTCTAACTAGCTTGACATGCATGWTTTTGGTTTGAGGGAGGAAACAACTCCATTCTGAAAGATCCCAGAACAGAATACAATTCTGTAACTTTCTTACCAAAAGACAACAATTCCTCCAACTGCACCATCATCCTCCCCAGATTCATAACTCACACCAACAATCTAAGCATTCAGAATAAGTACAATGTGTTGATGCCTGAAACAAAGGTTTCCACATGAGTATTCCATGTATGAATTGTTTCTGTAGACACCCAGATACTAGGAACAAATTTTATTTATAGGTACAATGTAAACAACCACCAGACTGATCATCATATCTTATCTTAAATACCATCTGTTCCTTTTTCTTTAGTGAACACATAGATTTAACTGAAGCTGGTCTCATCCTCTGGAACTGGGGCTGTATCAGTGGTGACAGGAGGCTGCAGTTATATAACATGTACATACACAACGTGTCATTGAATAAGCTTTAGTCTTGTTAAATGCCGCAGCCTCTGTTTATAGTTCAAGAGCCACACTAAACAGATAGGAGCTTTATTAAATACTGTAAATCAAAAAACGATCAACCAAGGATTGCAGGATAATCATTATATTTGTTTGTGTTAAGGGCAGTAAAAATAGTATTGAACTGGAATTGTTCACAGAGTGTTCACAAAAGGTTTCTCGAAGCTATGTAGAAAGGATAATAGCCCTTTTGAAATTACGGTAGCTTATACAACAATTTGATGAGTGGTCTAGCATGAAATTAGATCCTGCGTGAGCCCTATAACTGCGTTATTGAATTTCATCTGTGCAATGATGTCTCTCAGAAGGCCCCGATGCTAGTGCACAGCCAGATGTGAGAGGAATGTAAGTGATACAAGGCTGCAGACAGAGATTAACAAATTTAATCTAGATAATCAACTAATGTATAATAAAGATATGTCTTCAAATAGAAAGTAGGCAAAAAGAGCTTTTGTTTCAATGATGTTTTCAACTCTTGCTTGTTTCTTCTCCTGTGCTTATTTTCCACTTTATTTTAATCCGTATGATGGGTCATGCGGTCTTACCCTCTCCACCATCTGGCATTGCAGCTCAGCTACGAATGGCACAAGCTTAGCAGTCATTTTTTGTCCAGCCCATTGGTCAGTTTAGCTGTGAAAGCATGGATTGGAGGGAGGGGTGAGTGAGCGGTGTTAATGGGTGCAGATTGATGCACAATGAGTGGCTGTATTATGTTAATGAAGTGTAACAGTCCCTTTCATATGTTCCACAGAATGACTTGTGGTAAATGCTAATGGCTAAATTTTGCTTGGGCTAATGTAAGAATCCATATTTGCTTTCTGTGTTGCAGCAAACAAGCCCTATTGATCCAGCTTGGTACAGCAGAAGTGGCAGTTATTTATAATGCTGATGAAATATTTTATTTATTCTAAACTGCATGCTTCATGAGTACATGTTTAATACCCAGCCTTTTGATCATAATTGTTTATTATACAATAAAAAGGGGTATTTATGTAAGTTAAGTGGCACTAATTTGTAACGGTAGTTGGGTTTAAATTAGCTGAGATTTAGAACATTAACAAAATGTAATGGTTTCTAGTAATATGTATGCAAGGACACCTCATGATTACATTCTTAAAAGACATACATGTTGTGTAAAGGTTGCAAAAACAGCTTTACATTTTAATTTTTCTGACTTTTTAAAGTTGTCTTTAGTACTTGAGGTTTTATGAAGACCTTCTGAAATGTTTAAGAAGCTTTTAAAAAGTTGTTTAAAGGTATTTTTAAGATAAAATATTAGATTTTTTATACAGAGCCAAAAAACTTGAAGTACAAGAGAACTTTAAAAGGCATTTTATAGTATTTCACTGCATTTTTCTTTTTAATTTTTTTTTCAAATTCTATTCTTAAAGATTATTTATCCATTGGTTACTATTGATGACTGTGAAATATTCAGCCAACTAAGTAGGAGTGTTATTTGTGAAGAGAAAATTGGGGCAACTGAAAAAAAATCAGCTTATRAAGCTCAATAAGTTGAACTTTTGGATTTTTCAAGGTTCTGTGGACTTAATAGAGCTTTCTATGTGAGGTTTTTTTTTTTTCTTTTTTGTGAAAATCCGTAACACATTTTTTAAGAGGATTAATTGAGTTTGCATGGAAATGACTCAAGGAGCTCCTAAAATAGCCATCCAGGAAGCAATTTCAGTTCCTTGGCTCTGTATTGTTGCACATTAGGAACTAACATCTGCTGAAATCAGCCACAAGAAGAGTTTGATCTTACAATGGAGAAAATAAACCTTCAATTTTTAGGCTTCATTACTTACACAAATACACAGGCATAGGCATCAAAATGTTTCCATGACAAGCTTCTTGGTGGCACATTGGAACTTGTTACAAAAAAATTGTGCAAAACTTAAAAAAATAAAAAAACTTTAAATTGAGATACACAAGTAAATATATGTTAGMCAACAGCTTCCTCTTGCGTCCACAGTTAACAGTTAGTCCTGTTGGATGTGGTTCATCCTTCTTGGTGGTATGCTGACATTACCCTGGATACTGTGGCTCTTGATACATCACAAAGACTTGCTGTCTTGGTCACAGATGCACCAGCAAGACGAGCACCAACAATTTGTCCTCTTTTGAACTCTGGTATGTCACCCATAATTTTGTGTGCATTGCAATATTTTGACCAAAACTGTGCTCTTACTCTGCTAACTGAAACTTCACTCTCTGCTCTTACTGGTGGAATGTGCAATTAATGAAGATTGGACACCAGACTGGTCCAATTTAGACATGAAACC
>NW_013952968.1:26695-33386 GCF_001266775.1 Austrofundulus limnaeus
ATATTTATGTTTGTGGTTGTAATGTGACAAAATATGGAAAAGTTCAAGGGGTATGAATACTTTTGCAAACCACTGTATGTAAGTGGTAAATGGACTGTACTTGTATAGTGCCTTTCTACCTGACCAGGATACTCAAAGCATTTCAAACTACAATCTGTGCCCTCATTAACTCATTCACACAGCACTCTACCAGATCTCCTACAAAGCTAACATATACAATCAGCTATGGAGACTAATCAGTGCCAATCACATTCATACACTGATGGGACACACATCAGAKGCATTGGGGTTAAGTATCTTGTCCAAGGGCACAATAATTGAGACATTTGGATGGGGGAATCGAACCGGTGACCTTCCGGTTCCATTACGACTACCCTAACCACTCTGCCACAGCCGCCCCTAARTATAGCTGACATAACAAACAAAATCTTTTCCCATAAAATAAATGTTTTAAAGACAAAATAGACATTTTTTTAATATATAAAATTAAACAACTTTGTTCTGCTTTAAAAAGACCATTATTCTGACTCTTAAGCAACTTCTGCTTGAGTGGTCAATTGCCTTGTTTTTATTTTTACCCTTTTTCCTGAACAAATTTCTCAGTAACAGGCATATAAAAGAGCATTATGATCAAGGGTTCTATCTGCTATACAATTGTAAAGGAAAATGTGTAAAATATAATGTTATATGCCCTTTAAATCTCTGGA
This sequence comes from Austrofundulus limnaeus, assembly GCF_001266775.1. NCBI lineage: Eukaryota > Metazoa > Chordata > Actinopteri > Cyprinodontiformes > Rivulidae > Austrofundulus > Austrofundulus limnaeus. The sequence goes on from NW_013952968.1 coordinate 27,403, forward strand.
ATGTTGTCTTTGTGTGTTAGCAAGATACTCTCCTCTGTGCCAGTCGACTGTGGGTTCAGGAAAAAAAAAGTGATCAATCTCTTTCTGTCCTTCTCCCTCTATGGCTAGTTTCCTGTCAGCAACGTATCAGGGAGATATGAGCACGCATAAATCATGGCTGTGTTGGAGTAGTGAATAAAGTAAATAACAAAATGTCAAAGATTTTTTGTTCTGCTTTAYTTTTGACGTGTTCAGCTTATGTACATAATTGCGTGCTGAAACACATGGCTGATAAGGAAACCTGAAGGTTGCAGAGAAATGCAGTTACCAGATAACTTGGTAAAATACGATATGTTGCATCATGACAACAAAAGTCAACACGTTTCATTGTGGCACCTTAACGCCTCATGAAAGTCCTACATCTGCTGCTTTCCATTATGCTTCATATTTGTCACAACTTTTGCGAGCATTGTACTCTTTGCTCTCGTGAACAGAATGGCTTTCCACTTGACATTCCGAACCACTGCTGCATGTGACTCCYATCCTGAATGTTAAACAGATATGACATGGAGCTTTTATTGTAAATAATTTGGCTCAAACTTTGGGGTCAGCCAACCAAAGAGCATCCACTTTTTCCTCATATCAAGACCTGCTGTTCTTCCAGCTGCCAAGTGGCCTGCRTTTGAGGAAGGTGTCATTGCAGAAAAGTGAAACACCTTCATACTTGATGCAATTATCCACTCGGCACTGTAACRTAAACAACAACCTCGCTGGGAGGCGCCCCAGCACTTCCAGGAAAACTAACTGTCATTGCTTGTGCACTATAAAATGAATGACTGTATAGATGGGCATGAACTGCCCCACAATATTGCAATTGTTTTAGAGATGTGCACCGTCAGCTGAGGAGGGTTTTCAAACTGTAAAGAAAAACTTTTCAGTTTGATAACTTGTTCACCATTTTCTCTTTTGTTTTCACTCTGAACTGTTTTGTAGAATGTGTCTAAAAATGCATCTTTTTAACCACTGCTTCAGAAAAGGAGCTTTCGCAGCTCAGATGGAACTTATGAATCAAAAAAAAAAAAAACAGGATGTTTGCTTTTAATACAAGTGCATATTGATTGGTTGAGTGAGTTAAACACTCTTTCAGTAGTGACACCCGCTATTAAAWATAATAATAATTCTTGTGCTGAAAAAAAGACATTCATAGATATCAAACAAAGTGCAGAAGGATAAAATGGAAGTAAAATGTAGGCTTTGTTTAGTTTAAGTGAGAAGAAATCARTGCAAACATGTTTATGTATTTCCAKATTATTATGAAAGGGGGGATACCTAGATTGTGGGCAAAACAATAGTAAAAACTTTGTGTAAAAATATTCTGATGCATYTCAAAATTCCAAGTAGGAAAAAAAAGTTGAATAGGTAGATGAAGATGTTCTCATCATGATAGGGAAGGATGTTGATTGAAAATGTTGGTAAAGGAAGACATTTTAACCACCCCTTGTTAAACTGGTGGAAGCCTCCATGTCCAACTGCACCCTTTTAAAATTATTGTGGGTTTGACCCAACTGCCCCCTTTTAAAATTATTGCGAGTTTGACCCAGGCCTCTCTGAACAATAAGCAGCCATTAGGGCACTAATGATTGCTGATGGTCCTCTTTTGTATGTGAACAATCAGTTTTGATTGTCATTTTTTAGTTGTTTGTCCGCCACTTGAAGGTACTGCTTATAAGGCTGAGTTTACATGAAACTCCTTAGACTGAAGAAGTCTCTTTGAAATTTCATTCATTCATTCATTCATTCATTCATTCATTCATTCATTCATTCATTCATTCATTCATTCATTCATTCATTCATCAGTTTGTTTTTGTTGGTTTAACTAGTTTATATTCAGATTATTTCAATAGACTGTGGTGAGTTTAATAGTGGTTGAATTTTCAGACTGTATAAAACTCTAAAAGCCCATTTTGCTTAAGGAGAGGTGGACTAGTTTCATTCATTCATTCATTCATTCATTCATTCATTCATTCATTCATTCATTCATTCATTCATTCATTCATTTAACAAATCCCTGGAAAAGACCATTGACAGAACAAACATTTTGTTGTTCAGTACTGAGCTTTGACCAAATAAATTCTTACCAAAACAAATTTCTAAAGCTCACCTGCTGCTGCACACAAACAGTTTTTAGTAATAAAAGCCTGTTTGCACATTTTTTAAAGGGACAAATTCAAGGGAAAAAATAATCAGCAATGCATTTTGTGGCTCCAGTGGAGCTTGCTAAATCTCACAAATTGCCTCAAGCAATTGTCACTTTAGGACTACAAGCTTTAAACATATTATTAAAAAAAGGGGAAAATAGTAAATAAATGAAGTGGTGTAGAGCAAGAAAATGTCTAGCTGTCTAAAATTTTGAAGTAGTTTCCTATTTTTTTTTTTCCAGACAGCGCCTTAGGCGACTACATGTGTTGTTCACATTAGTTTGACACTAAAGTCAAAGGAAGAACAGCTCAGGTCAAACTGTCTGATGTAAACTTTGTTAAAATTAAAGTTCAAGAATTGTTTGAACTAATGCATATCATTGGTCACCTTTTATGCCAGAATGTAAAACTGGACTTGTGTCATAATGAAGAAAGATGGACTTACTGCAGTTTTGGTCAAAGCTAATGAGTTCAGCAGTTTGTTTTTACATTGCCCTGGTATTACACTGAGACAAATTCAACTAGAAAAATTGCATTTCCTGCAAAAATGCTAGTGTGAATGCCTGTTGCTGAAAACATAAGTTGAAAGCTGCTGAAGAAGCTGAAATTGAGCTGAACATGTATAATAGCAAGCATATTACTGTAAGTCCAGCTTGAAAAGCTGAAAGAAGCAAATAAGTAGCTAAAATTTAAACAACAGAGTAACATAGAGCATAACCAGAACAAAGTGTGTGAGGTTTTGTAAATATTTAGAAATTAGTTGAAGGATTTTAAGGTTGTTACAAATAGCCCCATTCAAAGTCAATGGAAAAAAAAAAGAAGTGGCTAAAAAGTTGAAATAGCTAAAAAAGTATAAATAGCTGAAATACCAAAAGTCATAGCCGGCATTTCACGAAAGAGCTGAACGTTTTGATGTATGAATGGTTGAAGTAGCATGAAAATTGTGGAACAAGAAAGGAGCCAAAAAACGTACGGAAGAAACAATGATCTCAATGGTGTGAATGCCATATAGGCATTCACACCATTATGCACAATTCCATGTGATACTATACAAAATAGTGCTCAGATATTGTGTTGTCACTGACTCTTGGCAACTACCAAACCAAAAAGGTCAGTTTTTGAAACAACTAACAGAACTTGAATGTTTTTGGTCCAAACATCTTTGGCAGCGGTTGAGAATAAAACTGAGCAGTTACTATCAACTTGATATATGGACATATTTCACAAATGTGTTTGGCCTTTATGAGTTTGATGTTGTTGCGTAAGAAAAAAAAAATAAATGTGCTGATTCTTACATCTAAAAACTGGAGCCGCCCTGTGTGATTTCACATTCAGGACTCTGTAGGCAGCATTAGGTGGAGTATAACAAATTGCTGTGGAAAAGCTGCACTGGTCCGATCATAAATATTGCAAAGGCTGTGACACTTTGGTACAGACATGTTTTTTCCCTCCTCCCTCAGAACAGACAAATACATGTGTTTTGTTGTTAATTAGACTGAGGACTGAGCCCATGTTGCATGATAAATAACCTCGTACCTTTTAGTCGCCTACAAACATTGATGACTCTCTGCTTGTATGTTGTGGATAGCACTCGCACCATCCATCACCCAAGTAAGGTCATGCTCAATGTTACATTATGTTCTGTAATTACTACTCCCTTGTTCCTTGTGTCATGTTCTTTTAATGCTTTTGATTTTGACAAATATATTCTTGCTTTCGTTATAACTTTCTATCAAGGTTTCTATTAGACATTTTATCAACATTTGAATAGAAGTGTAACTTCAAAAACATTTTTTTTTTGTGTGTGTGATCTCAAAGACAGCAAACAAAATGTAGTTCCTAACAGATTAATAACAGTATGCTTCATAGTGAGATGCCACCATGAAGCAAGTTTTTGGGAATGTTAAATTTTAKTTCAATGCATCACAACTAATGCACTGTCTTCCCAAGGTTGAAACAAGATGTAGGATATTAAAGAGGTTGGTTGGAAGATATTCAGAACTGATATCCTTCAGACATCTTTCTTCTTTTTCTCTCTCTCCTGAGGGGGAAAAAAACGCATTGCTGTACACCTTTTTTCTTTGGCTTTGGAGAATGCCAGTGAGCAAATGTGTGTCTCCTGACACCTTCAGTTAATGATCAGCCAGATTCCATAGAGGCAATGTATTTTGAGTCACCAGCGAAGCATGACAATAACCTTTAACATTATCATTTACACACATATTATACTGCAGGACAGATTGTCCATAGGCAGCCTCGCAGCAATAAGTCATCTGCTAGCGTTATGGTGCTACTGTCTTTTATCCTTTTTTTGTGTGTGTGTGAAGGTATGTGACTTTAAAGAGGTTTGCAGACCAAAATCATTTATCTTTCAAAATTTAATTTGTCTTTTCCCAACATCTTCCTCAAGGTGAAAAAAATGTACCACTATTGACTAAATATTCTAAGATAAAAGAAAAAGAAAAAAAAAGTTAAATAAAATTATTGTGACATTTATCAGACTGCTCATCAGACAACAACCATACAAAYAGAGCTTTGGATTATCACATATTTAGACTTTAGGGCAATAGTTCCAAGGTTGCATTGGCCCGGTGCCAAAAAGAGAATGACATATTTCAGGGGAAATGCAGATTGACAGGCACAAAGAGAATCAAAGCTGTTGGAAGACAATGATTTGTCGTGAATCACGCAGGGCAAAATTTAGCACTGTCACAGCGGTGGAGTCTGCTTTCATTCTGCTTTATTAARACAAACTCTTTCAGAATAACATTAACATCAAAACAAAGTGGGGTGAAGTGTTAAATTTACAGGATACAAAAAAACAGAAGACAAAATTATGAGGTATTTCAGGAAAACATCATAATTGCTTGAATAAATTCAGATGCACAGTCATTATCAAAAATTGAAAAGCATAAGAAGACTTTTTGGTCAGCCAACTATTGACAAAGGATCAACGAAGTGTTGAAGATTGCTTGAAAATCTGACTAATTTGTGGTTGGTAAATGGTTGTTCTAAGATTTCTAACTTGCTGAATAAGGCTATTACTAAGCACAATTTGGAAAAAAAAAATAATGCCAACCTTACAGAGCTACCATGCCACAAAAATAATCAGTATTAAACTGATAAACTCATATATTTTTATTAACCTAAAATAGCAGTTCTCCATTGTCATAAGAAAACCTTTCAGTGAATATGTGATCAAATCTTGTTTTGTTTTTTGATTTTTGTTTTATCAAACAATACATGTTTTGCCTTGAACTGAGTATATTAGACATCATTTGCCACATTTTGAAAACTCCACACTCCAAGCAAGATAACAGTGTGATTAAAAAAAACAAAACTGCAACGCATTTTAGATTACAGACAAACACATGTCATTGCATGCTAAAAGATTAGGACATTTATTTGTCACTTCTTTGACCTACTAAATGCATATCACTTTCCACTTGTCCAAACAGACGAATTTGCTAACATTAAGGTGAAGGTCTGACTGTGATGATGTGTATTTATCCTCTTGAAATATAAACTTTTTTGTAAATGGTATAACATCTGTAGAAGCAGAAAAGACAGTAGACACGTTTACATGGGCAAAATTCTTTGATCGGATTGAAATTATTCAAATTAAATAATCAGAATGTCTTGTTTACATGCACACAATCCGATCAAGACGAGTGTTTACATGCATCAGGCTTTTATTCAGAATAGAAGCACTGACATAAGCAGTTGCTAACTTTTCCTAAAAAGAAAAAAATAAACAGAAATAAGTTCAACTTTCGTCATGAACATAAACAGCTTCTGAGCTCAGAA
>NW_013952968.1:33521-35378 GCF_001266775.1 Austrofundulus limnaeus
GTCTTCTTTCTTCATTGAATGAGTTCTGTGCTTCTAGAAACTACAACGCTGCTGTCCCTCCCTCCACAAAAGAGCAGAAACCACTGGAGGAAAGTCAGCAGACATGCACAGTCAGGTCAGTTTCCAACAGTTAGAGTAAAATGATTGGACTAAATGTTGACATCCACGATGTTCGAATTATCAATCGACATAAACCACCTCKCTCATTCCGATTACAAATTCATTCGGATTGAGCTGAATCRGTAAGAATAATCCAAAAGGGGTGTTTACATGACGCATTTTTATTCCGAATGGCCGTTTAATCCRATTWCTTATATCCATGTAAACGTAGYGAGTGAGAAGAACAGAAACTAAATAAAAGTCAGAATACTGCAGTGGTCTATTGAAGCATGGCTGATAGTGAACTTGTACATTTTTGTTGAAGCAAATATGACCTTTTTAATGTGAGAAATGTACAGACGCATCATTTTTTATCTAAACAAAATCGATGCCCACATGGGAGCTTTGGGATTTAATCAAAAAAGAAAAAAAAAACATTTCTCTTTGAGCACTCAAAGACCTTTTAGAACAGCAGACATTTTGACTTGTCACAGTAGGAAAAGCACAGGTGGAATTAATGAAGACTCATTTCCATTAGCTTTCTCTGGAAGTCCCAACAATGAAACAGCAGGCACAAAGACAGKATGTGCCCTCAGTCGATTGAGGCTATTATTAAGTACCTGTGCTTTCCAACTGTTGTATAAAAATGCAGAGATAACAGTCTATTGATGAGTTGTACTTGCTAAATAGAGTTACCTTTTTTAAATTAAACATCACACATGTCCAATTACATTCTGTGTTGTAGGTTGATTGAAAGACTAATACTAATGATTTGTTTGTTCAGCAAWGATAGAGCTGAGAAATGTTATTTTTTTAATTTGTTGATGCAGTTTTAATTTAATTTTTAATTGTGATTGCCATTTCACCTCTGCCACTATATAAAACTTTATTYATATTGTCCATTTCAACAATGACAGTGTCAGCTTTTCATAACTTATGACTTTTGTGAGGCAGTGTTTGAGACAGTGCTAGTGATGGGAGGTTTGGCTCTTTTTTGAGAACACGCTCTTGTAGAATGGCTTCCAAAGATGAGAGGGCACTTTCGGCTCCCAAACTGCTCTTAACTATTATTGATTTTTAGCTATCTTTTTACAGGCTGGTTAGGGATGTTTTAACCGAGCCATATTGTTACACTTCCTTTCACATGTACAACGTTCAAATTTTGTGCAGCTGGCACTTTTCTTCTCAAGTTATGACTAAAATCAATCTTAAAAAAAAACATGTTGCTTCCTGCCTGACTGATCAAGCTACTCCCCGCTGCCTCCAGCCTCCCCAAACCCCACCGTCAATCTGACCAATCACGTCTCTTGGGCCATCTCCGCCCACATCAAGACCTCCGCCAATGACGATTTGGGCCGTCCCCGCCAACAGGACAACATGTTCTGCAGAGACCTCCTTCTCAACAGGGCAACAGCTAACAGCCACCATAGAAACTAAAAGATAAACAGCAAGCCGAATTGGATCTGTTTCACAAATTATCGGTCATGTTTTCACAATAAATTAACAGCTATGTTAATTCCATTCAACCATCATGTAAAACAGCAGATATATACCAGAAAAATATATGATTTATAAATAACAGTTATCTAAACCAGACCTGAAGTCAGCCTGTAAATTAAAGCTAGTTGAAAAATGATGACTTTAGATAGTAATAAAGTACATTTATTATTTCTTCTTACTGTCATAAAATATAAAAATAATAAATATTTACCAGTCAAAATGTTCCCTGTATACATGTTATAGGATGAAACTTGTCTC
>NW_013952968.1:38031-43416 GCF_001266775.1 Austrofundulus limnaeus
GTACAAAGTATTAGATAAATTTCATTAAGTGTTTTCAATGCTTTTTCCCTGTGCCATTCCACATTATTACAAATAACTTCATTTTTGGACATTTATGGTTTGATTTCTTTGTATGTATGGATCACTTGGGTTGTTACCAACATCTGGTGAAAATTTCATGTCATTAGCACCTCTAGTAATATGATTACTGTTTACTGAGGAAAATGGTGACGTGTTCAATACTTATTTTACCCGCTGTATATTGTTGGAAAGAGCAGAGTATGGACTTCAATTTGATGGGCTACTTGTTTGGTTTGGATCATGTTTCCCCGACGTTGATGCACTGAAAACAGGGAATGATTTTCAGGCAGAGGTTTGGCTGCTCTTGGTACAGGAGGGGAGGGCCACTCGGGTTGTGTCTACACCAACTACACTGTATTATACACTCTAACAAGTTTTTGCTTTTGCATAAAACTCAAGAAAAAGTTGCCTAAAATAATTTCATACTCTGTGTAACACAAACGCGCACGCACACACACCTACCTTGTGAAGAATCTAATGTTCTTGTCGGAACCAGCAAAGCGGCGAATGAATAACATCAGCGTCAGGCTCTCAAACTGTTCCTGTAGCTGGTGGATTTCCACACAGATAATATCATCTAAAGGTAAATGTGCTTTATTTGTCATCAATGCATGTTCCAATGCAAGGATGAAATTTGTGCWCTGCATTTTGTTACGTTTGGTACTCGGAATGAACCCAGATCCGGACGGAGGATGAAGTTATAATAAAAACATTTATTTAACAAAATTAAAGAGCTGACAGGGCAGCAAAAGAAATCAAAACACTAAGAAGCCACGGGGAACAACAAGGACAACGTAACAGGAGGCAAAGCCATGTAATGATCCAGCGGAGAATGAACAGAAGAGAAGAGTATTTATACAGACTGCATAAGAGAGCAGATGAACAACAGCTGAGGGTTACTAATTAGAAAGTACTGACAGGTGAGAGATAACTGAACAGGTAAACAGCAGGAAACAGACTGAGGAGAAAAGATGAACAATGGTGCAGGGAAGACACAAGAGGGAGACCACAGACAAGACAACAAAAACACACATCCTCACATGAGAGACACTCAAATGGAGCAGCGGGCTGCTGTGTAGGCACCCGGGAGCGGTTGGGTGTCTTTCTCAGGGGCACCACAATAGGTGGGCAGGGCGGGGAGTTGAGCCTCTGACTTTCTTGTCCCAAGTTGGCTGCTCTGCCACTACAACACAGCTGCCCCCATCTTTTTTATTCTTCTTCTTTCATTTACCTCTGGCACTAAAACCACATCTGCAAAGTCTGGAGTAGTGGCATAATCGTGATCTGAACATCTAGTCTATACACTGGCTGTTGTGTTAATTTCCTCCTTGCTGTCCTCTGGAGGTGGTCTTTGCTCTCTCAGGTCTTGGCAGTGAATGGGGTAATTGTACAGCTCCCTTCTTTAATCTCTGTCTTCTCATTTCTGACGCTGGCTCTTGAATATCCTCAGGTTTGAAATGCCAACTACAAACACGAGTGTGAGCTTTTATAGCTAAGTTTTCCCTGCAGATAGCCACAATCCATTGTTGTTGCCTTTACTCCTCATCAAGAGGAAAACTGAGAAAAAAAAAAAAAAAAACTAACTACTCTCTTGTCCTGATACAACTCAGTAATCCAGGTAGAAAAAATCAAAAAGAAAAAAAAAAAATAAGTAGGTCCTCTTGATGGGTTCTTCTTTAGTGAAATGTTCCATCTCTCCTCCAAGAGACTTCTTCGGTCTGATGAGTTTCAGGTGAACTCAGCCTTATAAGTACTGCCTCCACATGGTGGACAAACAGGTTAGTCACATGCAAAAGAGGGTCATCGCCTGACAATAGGCGCCTATTGTACCTACTGGTTAGTGGACACAACAGCACACAACCAGTGCTTTAAGTGAAAAAAAAAAGTGCCGGTACTCTTACCCTTAGCGTCATATAAATATGGGACAGAAATAAATGTAATGCTTTTACATAGATCTGTCTATCTGAGTAGCGTGCTGCGTACCAAGAGCGAGAACGTGCGCTCCTTATTATTATTTTTTTTTTCAGCCTGCACGGCCCAGAGTTTTAGGTCCGGGAGCAAACACCTCTTATGTCAACAGAAGTAGTTCCGGAACGTATCGAACTGAGGCAAAAGGGGGTAAAATTGAGAAGTGGTGGTACTGCGTACCGGTGCGTACTGGCCCACTTAAAGCATTGCACACAACAGAACTCAAGTTTCATACCAGTAGCTCACAGATGCTTTAACTTTTATGACTTTTTCATGGTCTAGTTCTAGGAGCTAATGCTCAAAACAATGCACAGTAGGCAGAACCCGGAAGTGATGCTTGTGGCCTGAATTTTAAGGGAAGTTTAGTATGTCACTAACAGCCATGTGACTTATAGGCTATTGTGCTTACGTTAGCATAATGGCTATTTTTGTCCAGATTTTTGTCTGTTGTCCTAAAAGAAAATTATAAAAAGGCTACCACATACATTTGATATTAGRAAATGCAATATACCTGAAACTTTTTTAAGAAAAACTTGGTAACTGAACTAGAATATGAAAATTATTCTAAACCCGTACTTTGAGTGTGAACATACCTTACATGTTATTTATTTATTTATTTATTTGTAAATTGTAATTAACTGTCAAGAGKATTGTTGGATACATTTTAGTAAAACTTTCAGAAAGTAATAACTGAATGTATATTTACAACCGATTAACATTTTACGTCACCACATGATGTTATTTTAAGATTTGGCCAAATTGACTACAACTCTTATTATATTTTAAAAAGAAAATACTATAATTTACAAACTATACATTGCTTTGGAGTGTAAGTTGCATTCGTCAAAAAATGTATCACAAAGAGGAAAAAAATAACACATAAGTCACTGGACCAGCCAAATTATGAAAAAAAAAGGTCAGAAAAATAATGTATCTCAGATTAAATCTGGTTTGAAAAGAAACATGCAGACTGTATTTTTGTCACAGGCMTTTTTATTTAATTTGGTAATGCAAAGGTGCATCCTGGCTCCTATAAATAATATTCTAATTCAGCACTAACTTGTTTACAATTTTCCACATATAGGTCGCTGCTAAAAGTTCTGTTCTCAGCTGCCCATTCTTTAATATGAACACAAGTCCATTTAAGCACACCTGATGTTTGTCCTTGTGGAATTCAAGGAGCTGCTGGCTAGTTGAAAGCACAGATTGAACATTGCCCTGTTTATTTATAGAATATTTCACAGCACCTTGTTGTCAAGGTGATAAGAAATGGTAAATAGACTGAAATGGTATATTGTTTTATTGCCAAAGAGTCAGTGGCACTTGCTTTAGATGAATATAGGGTCAGCTTAGCAGGACAATCACAACAAAGGTATCATACATTTCAGAGAGGTAAATATACAGAGGACACACTTCATCACAACCTGTCAGTGGTTTAGGCTTACTCATTATAATAGTAGAGGCATTTTCAATGTTGACAGCTTATCAAGAGGCAGAGGAAATACATACTGTCTGCAAGAATKTGATCAAGTAAAGGAGAAGATTATCTTCCCAAACACAGTACTTCTTTACTGTTTTAGCTCTGAAGACATCTGCTCTAAAATGATGACACATGGCAGTTAGGCTTTGCAAGTAATGAATTGTGAGTGCTCAGCATAGTGCTAATTTCAGTGACAGTTAAATTGCATGGGCTGTGGCTGCATCTCTGTAAGTGGTTCACCACTTTGCTGTCAGTTAAAACACAGAGTGTTGGGAAATGGCTGGTGTGTTGTAACAGTGAGACAGTAAAACTCTGTGGTAAATTTTTGTATAGCTCCATTACCACTGTTTGTCTTGCAATTTAGCGAAGAGTAGTCAAATGTCAAATTTATCTGCAAATATTTATTTATTTATTTATTTATTTATTTATTTATTGATGAAAGGAAATGGATTTTTATTGATTTTTTTGCAACAATTGAGAAAACACTAGCAAAAAAATGCACTCTGAGTATCAAATTATGATTCTGGGGAACTTACTTGAAAAGGTTTTCGGAGGGGTCAGTGATGCTGGGAATCAACCATATAAAAATCTAATGTCTTATTTGTTAATGCTTCAAAACCAAACTTGCCATATAAGTGACAATGGAAGAACAGGTGAAGTAAAATTATATTTAAGACATTATCACACTACTTGTATGACAAAACTAATATTCAGTTGCAACATGGATGATTTTGGCAGAATCTTATTGAGATCTTTGAGCATGTATTAAGGACACAGTGGACTCCCAATTATGCATGATTAAGTGTGACTATGCGTATCTTCCCTTCTTTTAGGTAGAGCTATGGATTTGTCTTTCTCTTTCTGTTCGTTGCTTCCTGGCTTCAAATCATCACCCTCCAGCTGTTTCCAATTTGTCATCAGAGTACAAGTTATTTATTACCATCTCAGGCATTCATACAACACTGGATTGTAATGTAATATGGATGATCATCCATGGCTAGATTTGGGTGTCCTTGATAGTTTTGCTAACATTCTAATTTTTTTTTTTTTTTTTTTTTTTGAAATCAACCATTGATGTGTTTTTCTTTAATGGTTAGTATTTATCACTGGTCTTCCAGAGAAAGTCTGTATTGACATATTTTGGATTCTCCCATGATCAGTTCTGTCAACCTCCTCTGAGATAGGTCTCACTTTTCAGCTCTGTGTAACTCAACAGGCAACTTACCTGACCCACTTTCCAACATTTTTCTGCAATCACTCCCTGGATTCTTAGACTCCTATGCCTATTTCTGGAAACATGTGACATAAATCATGTCATGTCAGTTAAATAGAAACAGCAGTCATGAAGGGTTTGGATCATGCAAAACACTTTTGTAGCAAGAATTTTGTAGTGTATTGTCACCGTTGCAGCCAATCAAGGTCCCTGGTAGAGCTTGGAGGAACTTGACAGCAGTCTATCCATGACATGTGGCCTATGCACACTGGTGTGGCTTGATGATAAACAATTTAAAGCAGGTGTGGTCACACTGGCCTCCTGCCAAGGCTACCAGTCCATCACATGCATACTGCGCAGGCAGATCTTCAAGTAATTCATTGCTTTGCTTTTGTTGATGTTGCTGATATATGCACCATRTCCCACCACCAATATTCTCTGTTCTGTCTGGTGTGTTAGTGATGGACTTAGGGCATATTCAGGGTGTACCTATTTGCTTGCACAGTGGCCAATGAAGCACACCTCAACTGTGACTCTGCACGAACAAGCGAGTGAAGAAAATAGAAGGGTGGATGGCTCTCTGGTGTGTTTATAGTAACATATTTAATTTTTTTCACTCTGTCAGAAATCTTGTGAGGAGCACCTGGTTTTGGTCGGTTTATGG
>NW_013952968.1:43928-46616 GCF_001266775.1 Austrofundulus limnaeus
TAATAATAGGACATACTGTATGTATGTGGCATCTATGATGTGCTAATGTGGCATAGTCTGCTAGCAAGTAGCTGGATCCTAATACGTTCTACAAGAGTTGTACCAACGCAGGGCTTGGGACATGGTATGACTGTGTGCATATGTGGTAGTATATATTTTATATTTATGACTATGCATATGTGGTAGAATAAACATACACGTATTTGGGAAGCACCAAGACCAAAGCAGCATCACCATTGCATTCACACTGAAGGATATTTTGTTCCCCCTCTAAATTGGCAAAGTATATCATATTGGTCTTGGACAAATGATCATGTGAAGTGGAGAAGGGGGCCTCAGCAAGAAACCATAAACTGAATTTACCAATACTATATATAATAATGTTCACAAATAAATATATTTACCACGCCTAATCCACCATAAAAGCTTGCCACAGCACACCTGGTTCAGTACTGCAGATGGATAGAATGTTGTGATTTTAGATCCCTGCGAAAAGCTTTCTAAATGCTTTAATGTTTTAATTAATTTTATGGCTTTGCCTTTATGTTTTTGTTCTGACATACCTAATACCCATGCAATTGTCTTGCATGAACAAATGTGCTGGCGTAAAATGTACCACCCCCGGGCATGTGACCAGGGTGTTCTAGGAAAGTTTTGATTTGTAGGGACACACATGTACTTTTAGTGTAACCAGCAGCAGTAGAGAGAAGCCATTGTTTTGTTTGGTGTTGATTAGACTCAGGGTCATACACAGATAGTGACTCTGAGCATGAATGGAGTTTTTAGATCCAAAGAATAAAACTTTTTTTAAACTGGGAACTAACTTGTTTTTTCTGCTCATTTATCCAGGCATTAAATATTTTGTTACAAGTATGAGCGTATTTTGAGTTTATTCCAAAAGCCATCTGTTTCAGACAATACATTTTAGATGCACATATTCCTAAATGAAAAAAGAAAAAAAACTGAATGAACAATGTGCATTTTTTGGTGCCAGATAGTCAATAAAATATGGTATATTGTCAGTAGAGAGCAACCTTTTCTCCTTGATAGGATGGCCTAATTAATGGCCAGGATAATTAACTGGGTTCCATTTCATTGGACCTAAAGTGCAAGGCAGCAGCCCTATTATCCTGTTGATAACTGAAGTGTCCTTTCTTTCATCTCCACTCTTAATGCCATCAAATAGCATTACTGATTGTCCAATTTACAGAGTGCTCTGGGATCTCGGAGCTTGTTGAAACACAGAAGTGCATCACAAATAGGAGCTGATGCTCAGTGAGGTCCGATCAGCAGTGGGCATCATCACACAGATGCTTTTAAAGATGGCCTTGCTACATTCTAGGCTGGAAGTAACAGAAAGCCATTATAGAATACAATATCTGATGCCCAGTGTACAGTATTTTACACTTATCAGAGTAGTATGGCAAAGCTGCATTTATCTAAGATTGGCTTTGCTGAGATTCACTCACACTAAATTATTTCTGTGTTGAGAATAAATTCCTCTAAAAGCAGCTGTGGCCAGATGGAAGTGGGAGTAATAGCTATAAAGGTAAAGCTTGAATGAAATAACCTTGTTGGTCCTCAAAAGTAAAGATTTTTTTTCTCAAATAGTCAAATAGGATAGGTGAATAAAAAAACCAAGAGCACACAGTTGTTTGTTTGTTTGTTTGTTTGTTTGTTTGTTTGTTTGTTTGTTTGTTTGTTTTTAGTGTAATCAGTCCTGGTTTGATGTTCAACAGAAACATGACAAAAGCATTGTTCTGGATGGTAAAATTAAGGGTTCATTTTGGTTACTGTTATATAGGTCACCACCTGCGCAAATGCATCAGACATTGCTATTCTTGGCAGATGAGGTTTATTTCATCAAATATTGCAATATCCTTTCAGAGCTGTGTGACAAATCCAATAGCTTATTGTTTGACCTGACAAAAATGAGCAGTTCCATAACTTTCATTGCCATTATGAAAGTTTTTTGGTTGACATCTATCAATTGCATGTCATTCATTCATTCCAATTGAAGGTTGTTTCTGAAAGAAACTAAAATGTATGTGTGCATCTCTCTCTCTCTCTCTCTCTCTCTCTCTCTCTCTCTCTCTCTCTCTCTCTCTCTCTCTCTCTACTTGTCTCACTCTCCATCTCTACTTGTCTCACTCTCCATCTCTGTTTCTCTCGCTCTCGTATGTATGTGTGTGTGTATGTGTGTGTGTGTTTGTGGTAGAAAGTTTTAACATAATTACAAGGGTTGAACGGTAAGTAATTTGTTGCACAGTACAGAGTACAATGTGTTTTTTTGTGTGTTTTATTGATAAAAAATAAATAAATCTTTATTGCTTTGCGTGTTGATGAAACAGTTTTGACAGTCATGATAGCATTACCAGTGTTGGTTTATATTCTTTTGGGATTATAGGAAATCAACACAGCTGCAGTAAAGGTGGTGTTACCAGAAGCAGATGGTATTTGTTTTAGTACAGCCTGGGGAGGGATGTTGCTGCTGCAGGGATCTTTTCCACAAATGCTTTGTTTTATCACACTGCATTCACTCAACATTTAATGAGAAACTTATGTGGGAAAACCTGCACTTTGCTTCTGTTAATTTAAWAAATGCATTTTTTATTAACATATCTTTATTGATTTGAATATTATTAATTATTATTATTATTTGTCATGGTAATTGACAAGTACATGCAG
>NW_013952968.1:50362-57314 GCF_001266775.1 Austrofundulus limnaeus
TTATGTAGCATACAGAGTAACAGCAACACTAAAGCTGAGGTAAATTTGGTCAAAAACATACCTGCAGATGCCTGTAAAGCCAAATGGGATGTATTTTCCTGCAGTGATACTGCACAGCTACATACATCTGCCGCCACCGCTGCCATCTTGACTTTTGTTTTTTTTTTTGTTTTTGGTTAAGTGCAAGTTATAATCAGATGACTTCTCTTTTTTTTTCATTCCATATCAGCTAAAGTATTTCAAATGTTATAGCCACAGGGAATTCATAAAGAATACAACACAGATTGGTAAGTCCCAGGTACATAGTAAGTACCTTATGTGTGTCATTGTACTGTATTGCTCAAAATATTTTATTTTTGTATCTGGCCCATACCTAGTTAGTATTTGGTACATATGCATCCAGGACATACTTAGTACTTAATATACTTAGTACTTGATGTACCAGGTAAACATGTACCTGTTACATAATATGCTGTGTTGTTACCAAATAATCAAATAAACTGTGATGATTGTAAAATTATTTCTTCATAAAATATGACCTTGAACTGATAAAGGGTCAGTAGCTTTATTACAAAAGTACAGAGCATATCAAATTATTTTTTTTAAAGTCAGCTACACTTTTCTTTTGTGTCTGTCGGTCCATAGGTCATATAACATTCTCATCGAATCTAGTATAAAGGTGACCAATTTGTTATTGCTCTCATTATTTAATTAGGCTTTTTTTAAGGTAAACCATCTTGCAAATTCTAAAACTGGTATGCAGCTTACCTTACAAGGACCATATTCATATGATTAGAAACAACAGGAACATTTGTAAAGCTTGTTCCAATTCTCTCTCTCTCTCTCTCTCTCTCTCTCTCTCTCTCTCTCTCTCTCTCTCTCCCTCTCTTAACTTTATAATAAATTCACTTTCCTGTTTCTAATAAATTCTATTTTGATGTGGCCTTCCTGTGCCCAACCTGAGAAAAACATGAACTTTTTGTAAATAAGTCACTTGAAGCAGTAATAATAACATGGTCGAACACATTTTGGAACAGTGCTTGTAAACATTAAATGGGAATCGCTTACCAGCATACACTTCATGGATTCAGTGGGGGAGGCCCCGTGCTGATTCAAAAGTGCTGATCCTGATGCAATATTGACAGGCAAGGTCTCTGGGTCTGACACATTAAGGTCATATTACCTTTCTCCAGCTGGTATGCCTCCCTGACTGAGCTGGATGCCAAAGATAGCTTACTATGTTGATCATTAAACATTTATGGGTTTAATGCTAAACATGACAAAGGACAGTGAGTCACGATGGGACAGAAGTGTTGAAAACTAATTTAAAGACATTTAACAAAACAACTTCCTGCTCAATCAGTACCATAAAACAGTTTTATTACAGTGCAGTGTGTCAATATGGACCTAAAATCAAAGTAAAAGCAGAGACTTACATGTTTATTTTATTTTTATTAAATTCCGCAGACAATATCTTATTAAAGTGTCAGAGAAAAAGTCAATATATCTTCTTGGCAGCATAAATAATGCATTGCAGGCTCTTAGGGTAAAAAGGAGAGGACGTTATAAATATGAAACATATGAGATATATTGACATGGCCCAGCCAGGCTGGCACCCGTCATCAGCAGAAAAGTTTCTCATGAAACAACAAACAAGGGTCTCTTATCTGGCAAACCTCTGCAGATCATGTTTGGACGCAGTTTGTGAAGATGAAATGAGCTCATTTTGGGCTTTTGCATAACATTTAGCTCACAAATTACTGAGAAATGACTGTCTCTGTTGTTTTTTTGTTTTGTTTTGTTTTGTTTTGTTTTTATCTCTACAGAAGGAAATCAAACAACAATATCAAAAAAAGCTAGCATTCCACAAAGGCATGCATATCCAACACATTCTCACTCCCAACTCATCACATGTTGACACTTGGTCAGGTACTGTCTGTGTCCAGTTTTGGAAGGGTCAGGTACCTCCCTCACATCAGTTATTGACGAGATGAGACGGAGGAGGAGGAGCGTGTTGTCATATTTTTGAAAAGAGTAGGAATTGCACGACAACTAAACATCCCAGACCCTAAAATGAACTTCTATTATCCCTAGACATCCTATCCTTGACCAAAACTAACCATTAATCTTGATCCATCATATTAACCACAGATTCCGAATCCAAAGACCCCTATGTGGTGCAACCCGGAAAAGCTGCGGGTGTGAATAACTGACGCGAGGGGGTTACCCGACGTAGCAAAACTGGATGCAGAAGGTACCTGACCAAGTGTCAATATGTTGATGAGTTGGGAATTAGAACGTGTTGGCATATCTCCTGCTGCCTTCGATAGTAGAYCAGCTTATGTCCAGAAATGACAGTTTTTAGTCAATCCTATTCAAAAAGATTTCATTGGCTAATTAACTTTAGAAAACATACASATACTGATCCAAACTTTGATGTCGTAGGAGCTGAAAATGTACAAAGCATACTTCAAGCACTATCAGATCGAGATCTTTCAATATTTGGTGAGATCTATCTGCTTGACCTTCTTCATTAAAGAGGCATACCTATGGATCTGTCCACTCATTTATATACCCATCTGTTTATCTACCCATATACTGTATCTGTTGATTTCACAGCAATATAACTTTAAAACATAAGTTTGTATTTGTTACTTAAAAATAATATAAACTATTTTGTTTTTATATGCTTATATGATCATACAAAACATTTCATTTGTGAAGATGGGAAAAGATGAGAACTTTCATTTCAGTTCATGTGGGTTTCTGTCCCTGATGCACATGTCAGTGGCTCACTCTCTGYTCTAAGGACCCAGAGTGGAATTGTTGTAAATTGGAACTGCTGTTTTTTTTCACTCGACACCTGCCAATTCCACCTCAAACATTATTTCTTGAATTTTTCAGTGTCTGTTAAGCTGCTGCCTCCTCCTGTCCTCCTTCGGCTGGCACCACAGAGTGCTTGGCTTAGCATTTCAAAAAGCATTTCCAATTTCATGTCAAACCATTCTGCATTCATGTCAGTGCCTCCATGTCTCACTGTCATGACATTTACAGCATCRCCAGTGTTCTTCCAGTGATGAATGTTTTGTTTTCCTGTTACAGCAGTATATATGCTCTAGAAAATTGCACCTACTATGTAGAAGATTGTGAAATTTTAAGGAAATTCATCATGTTTCTTTTGCCTTTTAGTGGTGTCTCTCCATTTCCTGAATATCACATGTTCTATCTGGTACACTGTGTTTTATTTATTATTTAAAATATCTTACAAAAGTCAGATTTAGATGGTTAAAACTTGGGTACTTCTAGACTTATTTTGGTTGCTTCCTATAAAGAAAATTACTGGAGGCCAATGGTCAACTTTTAAAAAAAAAAACATGGGGCTATTAGCAGAGTTTTAAAAATTAAAGTAAAAGTTACACTTTTGTCTACAGCTACTAGCAATTTTACCCAAACTACAAAAACCTTGAGATGACTCTGTTTTTTTTTTTTTTTTTTTTTTTTTTTTTTTTTGTTCTCTTTCCTCGTCAGTCTACGGGCAGAACACACTGAAAACTATTGAAAGTTTTTTTTTTTCCTCCAAACTATTACATACTTCCTTCCATTGTGTCCTCTGAGATTCAATAGGTAGATACAGAACACCCCAAGAGATTCTTGTTCAGAAGCTGAATAACAGAAATGTCAGAGCATTGGCTCCAGGCTTTGAGTCCAACTAAAATCAAAGCTTTGAATGTGCTTTTTTATTATTATTTTTTTGCAGCCTTGGGATAATTGTGTGTCTTCATACCTGATAGTGTTACTCCCAAGATCACAGAAATAGTCAATTCCCCCTTTCAGTAATTGGTGCATATTTGTACTATTGTGAGTTGTGATAAAAAAAAAGTACCTGTAAAGGATTAGTCAAGCCATTTTTGATGTGATATTTTGTCCAGTAGTTATTAATAGTTAGTACCTTAAAAGTCATGACATCAGTTAACGCACAGAGGAAAATGAGAAAAATTGTCCAGGTTTGGCAAAAAATAAAAAATAAAAATAAATAAAATAAAAAACCTGGTTCCTTTTTTAAATAATTTCTTTGGGCTAGCAATCAATTGCTAACTATTAGCATAAACTGGAGGAATACTTCTGCCCTTTTCTATATATCTGTGCTCTCTAATTGATGCCACAAATAAGCTACTAGACTATCCCTTTAAGAAGAAGCTGCTGTATTTCGAGGCATGTAATGTTGAGCCACAGGCAACCCGCGGAGCATTTTATCTGGCTGTGCAACCTGGCCGGTTGACATTCTCTTGGCATGCCATCCTTGTGACTGGCCACTTGGAATGTAGCCAGGGTGTTTGGCTCACTGTGCTGTAGCAGAATCCCCCTCCCGTCCTCCTAAATCCCATCTTTACCCCCCTCTCTCTCTCATTGGCCTCTTGCCTAAAGACAACTGCAGTGCTTTGTGTGGCCCAGCGGGTCTTTTTATACTGTTACCATGGCCATGGCTGGTAGGGAGACACTGCCATGATAGCTATAGACAACCACGCAATTATACAGCATAGTCAGTAAGTCACAGCAAGGTGGCTTTTTGCAATGTATGATGCCATATCAGCAGTAACTTACCAAGTTATGGGTGTAATTCAATTGTAGGGATGGCCTTGGGTGGTGCGGAATCAGGGGACGTACAACAGCTTATTATCCACCTC
Organism: Austrofundulus limnaeus; assembly: GCF_001266775.1. Classification (NCBI taxonomy): domain Eukaryota; kingdom Metazoa; phylum Chordata; class Actinopteri; order Cyprinodontiformes; family Rivulidae; genus Austrofundulus; species Austrofundulus limnaeus. Next base: position 55,048 of record NW_013952968.1, read on the forward strand.
TCTGACTGTCTATCAAATTGATGGCTCACTCTTAGTGGCATCTCATTGACATTGTGTTGAATGTCCTGTGTCTGCCCTGCTTAATTGAACACAGAATTACCCAATTTGGACACGCTTAGCGGAATGGAGCTTAACGAACGCAGAAAATGGAAGATGAGATCAGCGCTGACCTCTGGAACACACTCCATATACACAAAAGCAAAGAGGCTGCTGTCACAGAGAGAATCTCGGACGGGGATGAACACTGTCTGATTTGTCAAATCTTAGCACTAGAAAAAACACACAAAGTTAATGAACATTTCTAATAATATATGGGTGTTGTATGCAGCTCAGCTCTATGCCTTATTTGGACATGTTAGAGTAGATGCATTAGTATTGTTTATATGCTGGACCAAAATGGTTGTAGTTGCCTATAATCAAACTGCATTCATGTGCTTCTTTCAACACAAAATGCATTTAATAAAAAAGATTGTGTTAACTTGTATATGATATACACCACAGCGACTGTCACTTTTTTAATGAGATAAGATGTGTGCTGGCTGGTTTTCTTGTCTGCAGTTCAATAACAAATGCAATTCCCAAGTCTTTTAAACAGTATTTGTATATATTTATAACATGACAGTTAACCTAGATTTGTGTAAAGATGGGAAATGCAGAAAAAAAATCTAGTTCTATACCTTAATATTGATGGAAACATAAATTATTGTCTATCAAAACAGATTTTTTTGACCTATTGTAACTACTGCTATATTTTAAAGCATTCAGTAAACTCAGTGAATGTAAATTGGTTAAAATGATGTTTTATTYCCCCTTGACATATGTGAATAATTGTTGAATCTTATTTTCCATGTTGCTTTATGTAATGAACAGCATTAAATAGGCTTAATGTTCAATGTGGTGTGGCACTACAGTGTAGTTGGTAAACTTGTCACCTCACAGGTTTGTGTTCTGGCCTGGGGCCTTYCTGWGTGGAGTTTACATGTTCTCCTAGTGCATGTGTAGGTTTTTGCCAAGTATACTGGTTTCTTTCCACAGACTAAAAGTGTGGTTCATAGGTAACTCTAAATTGTCCCTAGGTGTGAGTAAGTGAAYGGATGGTCTCATTTGTCTCTCTATACACCTGTGATGGACTTGTGACCTGTCCWTGGTGTAGCCCACCTCTTGTTGGTCCTGGACCAGCAGGTAAAATAAACTGAATGAATGGAACATAGCTCAAACTTACAAACTTTATTTTGTTCTTTTTTATCTGTTTCTGCACATAAGACTAAAAGCCAAAAAAGGAATATTTGAAAGATCTCTGCTGCCCTCTGTTGATAGCTTACATGATGGGTGCCAACATTTGCAGCACACGAGTCAAAGTAATGCAAAAGTCCTCAGGACCCATGATCCAGCATGTTTTACAAGTTTCCCTGATTTACCTGACCTTCTGCAGGCTTTCCACCTTCTGAAAGACATTTTTATCAGATAAATTAATAGTTTGAATTAGGTTTGTTGGATCAGCTAAACAACAAAAATGCATGTTGCAAAGTAGGAGGACTGTGTTACGAAGACAGCTGTAAATGATATAAAACTATCTAATGAATTTAGTCATCAAGGAACCTAATCACCGCTTAAAAAAATCAATATTAAGATTTGTATTTATTTATATGTTTGTTTTGTTTTTAACAAGTAAATGGGCTGTATTTATATAGTGCCTTTCTAGCTGAACAGGCCACTACTTTACAACACAATCTGTGTCCTCATTCATCCAAACAGACATATTTATACAGTGCTTTACTACATCTTGACAAAGCTAATCTAAATATATAATTTTATAAAACGTAATTGTTTTTTTTTAGATAACATGATTGGGAACATTGGAGGCCATAAATTGTTCTGTGTTTTGCCCAGGAACACTTTAGCATTTAAAAGCATATTGCCAGTAAACAAACCTCAAACTCTTTTTTGAGGACTACTGCTTTAACTTCTGACAGACCACAGACCATAGAAAACATACTCAAAAAATCTTATAATTTACTCATTTATTTAGGCATTAAGCTAAATTATGGTGTGATAGTTGCTGAAAATTGTTCTCAACATATGTGCTACAGAATTGTGAGATTCATTTATTTATTTATTTAAACTGACACAATAATCGGAATCAACTTTGTTTGTTCCACAGTCTGTCCATCCATATATGCATTAATCCATCCTTCCCTCCATCCATCCATCCATCCATCCATCCATCCATCCATCCATCCATCCATCCATCCATCCATCCATCCATC
>NW_013952968.1:57520-61739 GCF_001266775.1 Austrofundulus limnaeus
TATATATATATATACAGTGGGGTGCGAAAGTTTGGGCAGCCTTGTTAATTTTCCTGATTTACCGTCATAATTTATTGATTGGATAACAAATATCAGTTAAATATATCAGAAAGGGGACAAACACAGTGATATTTGAGAAGTGAAATGAAGTTTATATGATTTACAGAAAGTGTGCAATAATTGGTTAAATGACATTAGGCATCTAAAAATCACTGCTTTAAATGTTGACCAACACCTCAAGCGCTTCTCTGAGCTTAATAAGCCATTTTCAAAATGTAATATTGACTTAGTTTTATGGTTTTTAGTATTGCCTCCAGAAGCCATTGATTCTTTGCTATTTATTTGTATAATGTGTTAAAGCAGTGATTCTCAACCTTGGTCATCRAAGACTGTTTCCCTGATTTGACACACCTGGTTTGAATAAATGAGTGATTAACAATCTTCTGAAGACCTGCTGAATAGCAGGGAAACAAGTAAAAATGCTGGATTGGGGTCCTTGAGGAACAGGGTTGGAAACCACTGCCCTATACTCTTCAAAACCACTGGATATGTTCCAGTRAAAATTTTAATAGTAATTAATGGGCTCAATGGCCTCTACAGACTACTCCCATAAAACACAAAAATAGCTATAAGTTTGTAAATTTTACAGATGATGAGCTAACATTGTTTTTTTTTAGTAGCTGAAAGTGATTTCCAACACATATTTCAAATATTTCAAAAAGATTGACATTAATTTTGGTGTCAACAGTTTATCTGTTAGAAAAACACATAATTAACCACAGGACAGATGACAATGAGTTTTTCATAAAGTGATCTGTTTGTACATAATAATAACAGCTGCTTTTAAATTGGGGTTCACCTAATTTAAGATGTTTGCAACAGTCAAGTGAGCTTGCAAAACACAAAYAGCTATAGCTCAACTAATTTTAGATGATGAGGTAAAATGTAGTGTGGTCATAGCTGGYACTCATTCACAACAYATATTTTGAGTGCTAACAGATTGCTCGAGAGGCAATATTATTGCATGAAATCATGTATAAATTTTAAATAAATAAATCAGGTACAGTAATGCCTTCTGTTGTCATTATACACATGTAAATTAGACTGAAAACAACTCCTCTCACGGTGCAAACAAATACACCTAAAATAAAGGCAACATTAAAATTTAAAACTTAAAGTAAGTAAAAATAGAAAGAGCAGTGCCAGTCAGATGCATACTGTATATTGCATGTTTCTTATATGGCACAGTTTGTTTTGTGGATTTAAATAGTTAAATCAAGCCCAGTAKGTAGGAGAAATGTGTGGATATAAGAAAGTCCTGAAATTAGGAATGTTAGGCTTTGAAGTTTTTTTTCATGTGTGAGTTCAGTGTGGTTATGGTTTAAGAATCWTTTTCTTTGTCAAAAACAGCTATACTTCATTATTTCTCAATATTAGACAATATTTGTTTAAACTGTCAACATTAAAGAAGGTGGAAGTTGTGAATTAATTGAAAGCTAGTTGCTGAGTCTTTGATTTACGATGGGAATGGTGTTCTGAGGCTACAATTAACCRACGTGGTGGTGCAGCGTTCCAATGTTGATTTTATAGTTGTCCAGAAGATGGAGCCACACACTAACCAAATAATTATTTTTCATGCTCACACTCTTAAATGTGAAACATCATGTTTGAATAATTTAACTGAAATCTAAACACAATGCTATCTTGACAAAGAACACTTCACAGCCTCCAGGAAAATAAATACAACTCTGAGCTCTAAATCTGCTACCAAACAAACAAAGACACCTGTTCGTTTTTTTTTTTTTTTTTTTTTTTTTTTTTTTTTTTTTTTTTTTTTTTTATGCGTGAAATCTATCAGGACATTTTAGAGGCAAAACACAAGTGTTTTTATGAGTTCTTATGTTCACCTCAACAAAGTGTGTTTACTCATTCTGAACACCAACCACATTTCTCCCCCTAAGAAAATCATCCAGATGGGTTGGAAATATGCAACAATTTGTTTGGTCATTAAGATGCCTATTCACAACTGCCTTTGCTCGTAATTATAACAAACTAGGCAGTGTGCCATGCTACTGATGCAGTCCCTTGTGCTCAGAAGTGATTTTCTTTTCCTGGGGGACAGAAGCTGCCTTGTGTTCTTTAATGTTCAGCCCACGTCTGGAACTTCACGCCAGCAGAGCAGCGAAATTATTTTAAACACGTGGAAATGGCTTTTAAGATTGCGGGCACTACAAAGCGGCTCGAAACTGCGTTTCTGTAGTCATATAATCCTGTGAACAATCATCTGACCAATCATCGGTTCAGGTGTGGAGAGCCTCATCATTCACAGTACTCCTCAACAGGACATAAACCCGCACGCTGATTTATCTGGCTCACAGGCATGTGACAGGAAGAAGCCACCTAACTGAAGGCAGGCTCACCCAAAAAAATAAAGAAAGGTGAGCAGTATTGTTTTTGTCCATGTCTCTCTGAACGTGTCTATCTGTTAATAAAATATCTCATGAAGCACTCGACATGTTATAATAAAACTTTCAGGACCTAAGGATTGGATGCACATTTTGTTACCTTTTGGAGGAAATGCAAGATAGCACTCACAACAACACAAAAAATGGCAAAAATTAGTTGATTTTACAGACATACTGTATATCTAAAATTTGATATGGCAGTAGCTGAGAGTGGTTCCCACGCTGTGAGCATGATAACAACCTCTGCTTATTGCATGAGATTGCTCATAACTCTAAGGTGTTTTCAAGGTTTAACTAAAACGACTACAAGGCTGTCTTTTTACATGGCATTAAGGGTAATAAACRATATAAAAACCTTTCGAGTTCTAGGTCTTTAATTCATGCATGTTATTTTTTTAGATAAACTATTAATTGCATTGTATGTCTGAAGYCCACCTGTATTGGCTTCTCAGTATTTCTAAAGCTAAAGGTCAGTTAATAAGAAAATCTGCTCTTTCAAATGGGGTAACCAAGGTTACAGTTATGYAATCAGACCATGTTAAAAATAATGACTTTTTGGTTACAGTTTAGCCACATTAAGCTGATATGCAGGGAATATGAGAAATTGGCTGCCTTGGGTATTGGCTTGTTTGTGCAAGAAATTACTATTATAAAAAATGCAGGCAAAGGACAAGAGGGGAAAAAGCCTAAGGCAGTCCTCTGCTGCTGTCACATCTCGTCTGCATACCAATATATCACCTGCATTATTGATTGCCGTACTTTGCGTCTGTTTGTCGTTCTTTTTTCTTCCTTCTTCCAAGCCACAATAGACCCATAAAAAACATCATGCATTATGAAACATGACATGAGGCGTGTTTTGTACGAACATTGCAGGGACCAGAAAACATCTAGAAAATTTAAGTCATGGAGTAACAGCGTTAGTGCATGTATGTGCTTTGTGGTTGTGCTGATCTCCATATGCTTTTACATAGTTAGAGTAAGCTGGATTTGAAACAAGCTATAATGTTTTACTAGCTGACTGAATCCCATATTCATATTTGAGGGTACATTTTTGGAAGACATCATGTCTTTAAAAATACAGATACAGCTACTGAAACAGCAGGTAGATTACACTAGTTAAATATCATTCATACCATATCTGCCATGTCAATATATTAACTTAAAGTTGCATCAAAAATGCTGATTACTTTTATTTTTTCTCCTTCTGACCCATGTTTACTTTTTTATTCTATTTTGTAAAAGAAAAAAAAAACAAATGGGCAGAGAGAGTCATGTTTCTTTTTTTTACATTAGCATTTTTACCTCAAATACAGTATTGCAAGCATAAGATATTTGCTCAATGCCTTGAGTCAAACTGTTATTCTTCTTATACTAGAATTAATATAATTAGCATAGTTAGAGAGAAACCATATTGTGCAAGCCAGCCAGATCATGTTGGTAGTTAAAAAAAGAAAATGGCAACTTCTGTTTATTGACTGGCTCTGCTTGAACTCTTTTTGAAATGCAGACAGCTCATCAAATCAATTGTTAAAAATGTCTTTTGATAGTGCCTGGCCTTTTTCAAACTTCTTCTACTTCGGACATCCCAGGTGCTTCTGTGCAACAAASCATCTGGCGCGTCAAGTCAGTGTGTAAACTCAGAGTTCCCAATGGGCTGTCAGTGGATGAGTAAACCCCCGAGCCCTGGCTGTAGTCACATACTGCAACCTGTCTGTCCTATACAAAAGTTTTTCTATTTTATTTCATTTTTTTTA
>NW_013952968.1:61871-70235 GCF_001266775.1 Austrofundulus limnaeus
ATATATACCGGTACAATAATGTATTCATTTGTACAATGTACTGTATTTAAAACAGCCCTGTAATCAACATATCAGATTTATTATTTGGATATTTTTACATGTTTTCAGTGTGCTGGACTGTGCTGGATAAGACAATAACAATAATCCATCCGCACATTGAGGTGAGAAGATACATTGTAGCCACAGCTGCCCTGGGACAGACTGACAGAGGCAAGGGTGCCATGTACTGGCACCACCAAGTCCTCTGACCACGAGCAGGCACGATGGGTGAAATGTCTTGCCCAAGGACACAACAACTGATGTAAATGGAACAGGGATCAAACCAGCAACACACCGGTTACAGGACGACTAGCCACTCTGCCACAGCCTCCCTTGATAATATCTGGTATACACTAATAAGATACTGGGCTCAGACTGTGCAAATGTAATGCTTACACTGCCATTTTACATATTTTATGCAGAATGGGATCACAGTTCAAAGAACGGATCCATGCTTTCTTAAAGCAGGTGTTATGTTATTACACAATCTATCAAACTAATTATTATGGTTCTAAACCTGTTTAGAAAATGTTTACTGATGTCACAAATCAAATAAAAAGTAGGATAATTTTTTTTCTGAAGACTTTTGTAGAGACAGTTTATTGCTCTTTTGCAATGACTGGACATAAAAAAATAATAAATAAATAAAACATCACAGGGATTGGATTAATCACTGGCTGTTATAATTGATGCATAGGCTAGTACATGTGCCTAATTTGCATTTAACCCTATAAACTGTTTTACGGAGCACCTTTTTTTAGCTTTGCTAAACCAATGTCATGTTTCTTATAAAGCATGATGATGATGAAAAGGTGAAGTTTTTAGTTATACAATTTTCAAGTTAATGTAGAAATTTACAGTCACTGTGGCAAGCAATCTATAAGATACCAAAAACATTTTCAGAATTGTTTGAGCTTTTATTGTGAAACTGTCTTCTTTCTTCTTGCTTGTACATTTTATGTCATGACTGCGTTGAGGCAGTCCAGTGTATAGTATAATTATTTGAAAGTGAGAACCATAATCTGGCCTCAATCTAGTCCATTTCCTTGGTTAGTTATACATGTCCCAGTGAAACTGATGCTGATATTTATCAACTTGACTGTTACAAAGTTGGTTAACACAATCAACGTTAACTTCCATGTCCAGCTCAGTCATCTTACAGGAGCAGTTATTTTCAGAAAAGGTTGACACTGAATAAGATTTTTGAAAAATAATAGTTTTACACTGTGTGTGTGTGGACATATCCTAGATAATTACCACACATTACTGCTACTAGATGCCAAGTTTCTGTCATACTGTTAGAAAACAAAACAAAACAAAACAAAAAAAGACATGTCACTTTCATGCTCCTGTCATAAACGCATTTAAGCACCGTAGATTAGTTACTATGCCAAAGTGTAAAACATTTTCTTTTTTTTTTCTTTTTACCATTTGTTTCCAACACGTTGGAAATCCTCTTCATCAATATTCCCTAGACTTTCTGATGTTTTCTTTGTTTTTGCTAAACTAAGTTTACATCCAAACTTTGTACCTCACCATAAYACAGACAAGGAATGTGTTCTTGAGCTTTAAAAAAGGAGAGTAGTTGACAGTAATTAATCTGTCAAAGAGTTCTAAAAAATACTACAACAAATGAACATTACCTGTCTTATGTCCTTAAAAGTAGGGAGAAAAAAGAGCAAAGACCTTGCAAATTGATGGAAAGATAGATCGTCTTTCATGCATCATTGTCTAATGTTGTTTTAATCTAATAACTCTTTAGATCTTCCCTTGTACAGGTTGTCCTTTTTAGTATTTGGAACTAGAATTTCTTTAAATAGAAAAGTGGAAAATTAGCTGGATTTTTAAAAATTAATTTTATTATGAAAATAAGTATAAAAATATAAATATAAAACAATGTGACTCAGCATTCAAATAGCATGAAAGTAGTGTATGATGGTTTCCTACAACATACACTTTCCATTACATGTTACACCTATATCATGAAATGAATCCACAGTTTGACAAATAAACTGCACCAACCATTCACATGAACATTGCTTGTCAAACAGAGATAGCAAATAGTATATATGATGTCCATCATTAAAAACACTTTGTACACTTACAGTATTTAATGGAGTTGGCAGGAAAAAGCCTTTGGACTCCTTCCCTTTCCCACCCAAGCCAAGCCAGTACCACTGAACATTGATAGTATACAATATTACTATCTTTCAAGTTATTACAAAACGCATTATCCACACCATTGTTCACAAAAAATCCTAAAATTTAAAGGCATCTTTAATGATTATGACCATAAAACAGTGAAAACTTTGAGATCTATAGTTTATCTCCATTGTTCGGATAATTCAGTTCAGTTCAAGTCTTCCATTTCAGCATCCACTTGTATAAAGCGACTGTTGTGAGGGCACATTTGTGTGCATGTATGTTGATCAAACAAACAACCAGTTAACTAGCAGTCTAGCTAGTAAATTAGACAAACAGATAGCTTGATAGAGAGACACAGTTAGCTAGCTGGCCAGTTAACTAACTAGACAAATAGCTGCCTGGCTAGCTAGCTARCTAAACAGACACTAAAAAGGAGTTTGGCAGACTGATGGCTTTGTCTAGGTCTCTCTATCAGGGCTCCTCCCTATGTACATCTCTGCCAATTTTTTGAAATGTGGTCCCCAKTTGCTGAGGTAATCATAATCCTGGTCACCCTCTGTAGCAGCAGACTCCAGTGAACTAAGAGATTCTGCCAATGAACCACTGCCCTCGTACGCATAAGTTGCCAGTGAGTCATAAGGGGGTGCTGTTGGGTCTGAGTCGTTCTCCTGAAGCCTCCCGTTTATAAAGTCTCTCACATCCGTGTTATCCTTTATCGGTGATGTCCTCCGAAAGGGAAACAGCATTTCAGGTATGATGTCCCTGCGAAGCTTGTTAGTATCCATCACCTCCGGGTTGCGCAGCGTGCCGATATCAAAGGCCTGGGTGTCCTCCTCTCCTCCCCCTTCATCGTTGTAGCTTACAACGTTGTCTCTGACATCCTCTTTGGAGATGATCAGAGGTTCCTTCTTCCTCTGTCTCCTCAGGGCAGCAAACAGCACCACGATCACTGCACAAAAAACAGTGGGGGAAAGCAGAGAGGAAAAGTGCAGCATAAGACGTGTGCCTGCTAACATGTGTCATGCATTAAGAAGGGGGAGCAAAGAGCAGAAGGGAGAGATACATTTGCTACCAGTGACAAATCCCTAACTCTGCCTCAGGGGTTCACCTCCTATTATTAAAGATTCAGTGAAAAAGCTTTTTCTTCCCTTTTTTCTCTCGAATGGCACAWTCACTTTGTAAAATGCATAGTGGTTGGAGGATCCCATTTTATACTCTTCAACAAGCATCTTCATATTTCATCTCAGGGGTAAAAGACCCGAGATTGCAGAGTGAGCATGTTCTTCCATGTGGTTGCAAGTATTTTTTTTTAATAATTTTATGATTCTTTAAAAGAAAATGTTCTTTTGTTTAGCTAAGCACAAACCCTGTTTCACCTGCACTACTTTCCTCCTGCTTCCTCTCCTTCCTGTGTCCTCACAATACGCAGAGTTGATTTCTGCTTGTATTCCACCTGGGTGCTAATTGCTATACCTTTGACATGAGTTTTGAGGGTGATTGTTATTTACAAAATTGTGTGTTTTGAGCAGTTCATGGTTTTAGAKGACATGAAAGCCTGAAATGAGAAGAACTGAGCCTTTCCAGCTCAGTGCCTTGCATATTGGCATCAAAAGGATGTCAGGGAAGTGTCAAAAAATATGCGGATGTCATGATATTTTGTTAAAGAGAAGAGCGTTACTTTCAACACACTTGATATGCTTGTGGATGTCTGCCTAGCATCAGATACAGGGCTGTAAATTTGGATATAAAAACAGGCAGATGGAAGAAAAGCTGGTCTTCACTGAAGTACTCTGCGGTGTCAGAAAAAAAAAGATCTGTTCCAAAAACACCAATATTTAAAAAACATGATGAGAGCAGAAAAAAATAATTTGGTTAAACACATGGAATTAAGGATCAGGGTTACATGAGTGAACACACACATATGCTAATTTTTAAAAGTACAGATTTATRAAAGTATGGGCATATTTTTGATGTACCACTTTTGATATTATGTAACTAATGTATCATTTGCTTTATCTTCTTTCTGCTTTTCCCTCTTCAGTSGTCACCACAGCAAATCATCCTCCTCCTTCTATCCTTTGCATCATTTATCCTCACTCCAACTACCACCATGTCCTTTCTGTTTGCATCCATCTATCTCCTTTTTGGCCTTCCTTTTGTTTTTATTTATTTTTTTAATTTACTTATTTATTTTTGTTCTGGCAGCTTTATAACATCCTTATCTGCACACTGTCCCTCCTCTCCTCATGTCCAAAATCTGCCATGACTCTCTAAATGCATCTCCCAGTCATTAACCAAAGAAAGTCTCAACATATACAGTAAATTTACACTTACAGTGTCTGAAAAATTCATGCGTTATTTCATAGCCTTTCAGAGTTCTGTCTACAAATAGAAAGCATAAAGTTCCAGGGCGGTGCTGTGTACAAATGGGCGGTACTTTGTCCCAGGAMGCATTTAGGCAGCTCCACATCTACCACAGGAGATTCAAGGTGTTTCAATAACAAATCATTTGGGTTAGATCAGTGATTCCATCATTTCACACAACAAACTGTTTAATGATACAGAATGGGGTTTGGTTTGCTGTAAAAGTTCAGGACAATAAAGTTGTCTTCTAACTTTATGAAGTTTTACAAAACACATATCAATAAAAGCGTTAACCTAAAACTATAAAAGGAAACATGACTTTTGCTTAATGACAACACTATGCAAGACATTATTTCTCTACAGAGAATGCAAAACAGTGACATCAAAATTTGAAAAAAAAAAGTTATGAACATGGGCCTAATGTCTTGGTTTATTATTCCTATGATATTTTAGGACACAAGTCTCTATAATATGCATGTCCTGCATTACCACAGGGATTTGACTATGCTAATACACTAAGCAACCAGGACTGGTCCAGACTGAGAAAAAAGAGGCTATATTCCACCTATTTGCCTTGGATGTCAGAACTCCAATCTGGGAATTACATCACACCCAACTGAATCATGTTCTTGTTGGAAGATRGAAAACCCAGTGGGATTTGTTGCAATCTTGGTGAAAAGGTTACTTAATATTAGAAATGCAAACCAAAAATTAATGTAGAGTGTTTTTGTTCATTTTATGCAGTGAAACCCTGTAGCAACAWGTTCATTAAGAGAGACAGGCCCTTGCGTGGGCACCTCCTTTACTGAGATACAAACCAGAAGCACTGCAAATACTGCATTTATTTAGCTGCATTTTTTTATCACTACAGTTATCACCCTTTTTTGTGCACAACCTTGTCAATTTGGGTTTACAGGACAAGGCTGTGGAAGAAAAATCCAACTTCAGCAGGCATTAAGCAAAGCAGCATTAAGTAGCGTTTTTTTTTCCTCACAGCAACTATAAATTATTTATTTAAATTATGTACTTAAAATGCTTATACTCATCTGTTAAAAAACAATGTTAGTGAATGCACAATAGATACAATATTTCATTTTGATGGAGTTTATCATCCAATTGTATACATACTTTTCAGCTTGATCATCCTTAATCAATGGTCAGCTAATCATTTTCACCTATTACTGACTCACCACTAAGTTGCAAGACAGTACTCATCATGTAAACCATGACAAATTACATCACGGCATGATGCATTCAAACATGATATCATTAAAATTTTCAGTTTTGGATGATACAACACTAAGCACAACATTGTGCAATATGTTTGTAAAGACCAAATAGATATAAGCATCATAAATTTAAACAGTTTGAAGGTGTTATTAGCAGCTCTGTATAACAATAAAAATGAGCTATGCAAAAGCAAAATTAAACAGCATCTCCCTGCTGAACATGTTTAAAAACAGAGACCAAGCCACAAACATCAGCCTTTGAAAATTTTCTGACAAACTTAGTGTTTCAGAAAATAAAGCAGAATTGTATTMTGTTATTGTTTTTATTCCCTCAGCTTTTAATTGCTGATTTGTTGAAAAGCCATCACTTGTGATGCACTCTCAAGGCTCTCATTATCAGTACTGTGAGATGTTACAGTTTAAGAGTGACATCTATTTGGAACAATGGGCTGATGTGCTTAGTTGTATTCATTGGTCTAATATGCTGAGATGTCAAGCTGCTGGCATAGTGGCAAAACTATGTCTTTTCAGTAATATTTWACTGATTTCAGTTGGTTGGCTGCTTTCTGTCTGCATTCTGTTTGCAATGATATATACCGGTACAGTGTTTGAAAAGGCTGTGCAAAGTGTTTATGTATTACGGACCATCAAKGAATGGTCAGATGAGGGTTATTGAATTTGAACTCTCACAAAGTATTTCATAATTATGTTAAGTACCTAAATAATAGCACATTCTGGTTATGTTAATGGGTAAAAATGAGTGGAAAGATAACTAAGGAGATGTGCCACTAGTTTGTACATCATGTCTGTTCATAACTGCACTATAAAATGCACAATGAAGGTGTTCAAAGTATGAAAACAAGGTAAAACTAAATTGAAGACATCAGATGGTTTTATCAAACTGCAACAATTTGCTGCAAGSGGCCAAATAGATACCAAACAGAATTTAGTAATATGCTAATAATATTACTTGTACATCACAAAAAATATGATAATCCCTAATGACTTTATTTTATGTACTACTTCTTTTGTCACTTTTTCCCTGACAATATCCAAACAATCTATTGTGGTTGTTTTACTGAAATAGAAAATTACAGTTAAACTCACAAACTTTATTGCAGCGAGTGTGCCTTTATGCCAGACATTATTCCACAATACTGTTACCCAGCATTTCCTGTATCTTACTCAGTTGTTTTTACCAGCAGTCTTTTTTTTTACTATGTTGTTACAGCAGCCCCCTCTTGCAACAACAAGAAATAACAGCAACCAAACAGAACATAAATGAATTCCTTGTGTAAACCTTAGAACACAACACAGCGTTGGATTATAATATTGGTAAAAGTAAAAGCATTATTATAAAAAAATATATAAGCAAAAGATTTAATGGTGGTTTAATTATGTAAACTTGATAACAACAATTAATAAAAATGTGCATTTATAGTGTATTTAATGTGGATTTATTGTAGTGGGAATGAGGGAGGAAGCATTTTAAATTCACTGTAAGGTCTGAAGAACATTAAAAGTAGTGAGTAGACTTCAGAAAAAAAAACAAAGTTGTAATTGGAAGGATAAATAATGTCTGTTGTAGAACAAAATAAACACCATAAGAATGACATCAGTGTTCAAACCTATTCGAGTACATACACATGCTCTCACATAAGGGTACTTACTGAGTAAAATAATGACACAGAGCAGTATGGCCACAAGAGCTCCAGTTGTGAGACCATCTGAAAAGGGCAGGACCTCGGGGCTGCATGACTGCATGTTTCCACGACTGTCACAAGCACACACGCGCACAATCAGCGTGCTAGTGCTGCTCTGAATGGGGTAGTCGTTGTCGGAGATCACGACAGGGAGGAAGTACATGCTCATCTCCCGCCGGCTGAATCCCCCTCTTCTCGTCAGGATATTGGCAGTGTTGTCTGTAGAAAGATGCAGATGGGCAAAGATTGTTGGCTAAATGATCTCACACAAGATAATTACAATATTTATTCCTTCTCTTCTTTCTGCTGTACTCTACAGAAGTTGGAGAGACTGATGATTGGAAATGAAACTGAAGTGTCATGATTGCCAAAACCTTTGGCCACAGTAACCCCGATTAAACCTGCTTAGAGTCATATTGTCTACCTAGGTTATGAAAACATGTTCATCTTTGTAGGTAATGTCTCGTCAACAGTTTTCTTCTCAGTATTTTTCTTTGTGCATGCTTACTGTACATAAAATGTATATATTATTTGTATATAATCCACATACTATGTTTATTTCTTATGCTATTGCGCTTCTATCACTGTGTATTTTGTATGTATGTATATTGGAGAGACATCATCAGCCGGAAACAAATTCCTTGTGTGTCAACATACTTGGCCAAAAAAGCTGATTCTGATTCTGATAAACCCAGTTCTGCTGTCCTGCTTTTTTCATAGAGGTAACTAGCAAAGCGGAATATTTTTGGCACTGCTCTTGTAAAGAGATCTAATTGCAAGACTGCCCAAACTATTTGCATTCATAATCATAACTGTCAAATAAAAGTAGTAAAGAAAAGTTCTTATTTTTTAAATTTATTTGTGATTTTGATATATATATATAT
>NW_013952968.1:70568-76698 GCF_001266775.1 Austrofundulus limnaeus
AAAAATTATCTAGGGAAAACAGTTTATTTAGTATATATATATATATATTTCTCATTTTCCTTTTTTATACTTTTCTTTTATTGTATATTGTATACAGAATTGCTTGTTTTGTTTTGATCAAATGAATAAATAGTTGAAATTGGAAAAAAGTAGTACTATAATACACAACAAAAATTATCTAGGGAAAACAGTTTATTTAGTATAATGATATTGAAAAAGTCAAATACCTTAATACAATCAGATTAACTGCTTCAGGTTTTTGCAGGTTTATGTTATATTGAGCAAAAAATATGAGCTTACCTTCTTTATCAATTATAGTAAAATTTGGGTTGGTGCCACGCATGTTGAAGACAAACTTGTGCCCAACAAGAGGTTCATCAGTGTCAACAGCACTTATTGTTTGAATGAGCTGTAAAGAAAGAAAGAAAGAAAAAATGACATATAAATTATTAAATAAATAAATGAGGACTAATCATGAAAAACAAACAAATGACAGTCATTTGTCTTCCTAATGGGGGCAGTTATGACTGACAAAAGGTCAAACTACAGTATGGCTTATCTGTGTTTAATTAGGTCATTTAATTAATTTTGCATACTAATTATAGAACAATGCATTGAATAGTTCAATGCTCATTCATAAACAGTGCACACTGTATAATCATGCATTTGTAAAACCACAATTAAAGTTCAAGTACCTGTCCTGCTTTGACGTTTTCACAGACAAATGTGTCGTAGGACGTTGCAAACTCCGGGGCGTTGTCATTGACATCCAATACCTTGATGAACACCGGCACTCGAGTTGTCTGACGAGGATTATCTGAAACATATAAATGTGAAAATAAGCTTATGTGGCTGGGTGAAGTATTTATATAAAAAACAGTCATTAATGATTTCAAATTTTTAAAGAACCATAAAACATATTGAAAGATCATTTACTCATTTCAGTGGCCACTACAGAGATGTTGTGCCATTTGGACATCTCTCTGTCGAGTGCTTTCAGTGTTGTGATTGTGCCATTGATGGAATCAATGCTAAACAACCGTTCAAGATCTGTGTGCCTGTCAATGGAGTATCTGCAAGAAGAACACATGGCATTACCAATGTATTCACATGAACATGTCAAGTGTTCCTCTCAAGAATTTGCATGAAAACCATGTTTTACTTCCTTTCTGCAGACCTGTTTGTATAGTTAAAAAGAACAACAAAATAAATAAATAAATAAAAGTGTTAAAAATTCACGCACCATTGTTTAAAATGTATATATATCTTAAGTGCTCCATTGTAAAACGATGACATGTCTTTCATTGAGTCTACTCGTTTATCACAGTCACCTCTTGTGTTCGGTGGAAATTTGAATATGCAACACTACACACCATGTGGCATGGGCCGACAGTGCATATCTCTACAACAGGGACAGGCGGGCGCCATATGTTTCCAACGGTGGCAATGAGCTGTGCGAATCGATACAGCAAATTAAACTATTTGACTTTGTGCAAAGCCACAGAGGGCTTACATAATTCTGGGAAATAAACACTGTCTGTATTCACTTCACAGGGCAACTGCCATCTTCCGCTGGGAAATCACCAAGAGGGATCCATGAATAATATTCTTTCCTTTCCTCTTGCACGCTTGCACGTGGGTGGCTTGATGGATTAGATAAACCTACTGGGCATATTTTCATCATTCCTGCATAAAACTAACAAAAAAAAAACTGTAAGCCTATAAATATCACAGCTGCTTGTTTTAGCATTGATTTTGCACTTGTATAATTGAACCTGGGATGATGAGTTTTGAAACAATCAAATCACTATAATAAAGACCTACATGGTTGTTGAGGAAATCTTTGCTTAAGAGGCTATTGATTTATTTGTAAGTTTAATAGTGTGCACTTAATTTCCAGGAAGAATAATCCTGAGTGACAAGACTGAAAASGTTTTTAGTATTCCACTCAAATAGTCATGGCACAGTTAAAGGTGTAAACACACTTTTTTGTCTTTTGTAACGTACTTGACTGGTTTGTTGTCAGCGTCTGGGTCCCTGGCAAAAACAACACCAACGAAGCTGCCAGCAGCCGTGTCCTCATGCACTTCGATGATATAAGGGTTCCTTGTGAAAACAGGGGGCTCGTCCACATCTTCTACCATGACCTTGACCGTGGTGCTGTCTTTGAATTGCACACCATTGACGAACCTTGGATCTAAGTAGGCGTTTTTCACCTCCACTGTGAACTCGTAGTCCTTCTTACTTTCATAATCCAGTGCCTAGAGATGAAAGAGCATCAGAGGGAACGCTGTAGACTTCTGTTTAAAAAATAAAATCTCCAGGAGTTTGATATGCAATTCATTGCATTTCATTTGTCTCCCTATATCTTTGTCACTTGCTAAATTCAGAGTAACAAATCCAAGTCAGGAATACTGATCTCAAAGATCTTAAGGGAGAACTGAGGATAAAATGGTTCTTTGCAAAATACTCTTCTATATTATTCATTTTATAGGCTTATGGTATCAGATTTTATACTGCAGTTCAAAAAAAATCTGTCATATCTTCGTTTTACATGAGTAACTGCTTTTAGGGGGTATTTTCTCAAATGAATGCATGCTTTTTCTCAACCAACTGGTGTTAAATATTCTACAATGCAGTTATGAAGCAAAGATTTTGTATATAAAGACAAGATCAAAAGGCATCCACAGATTGATTTTAAATAAAACATGCAATAAGTTTGGGTTTAGTTTAAACCCTAAGATATTTTCTGTCAAACCTCAATTATTTAACACAACTATGAAGTGTTTAAAATCTTTCAAAGCAAATAAAGAAACCAAAATGCCTATTATTTTGAGTGCAACTTAGAAATGGAAATAAGTACGAAACTGAAGAAGTTATTGAGGAACTTCTGATCATCAGGATCATACAAGGGTAATGTTTTTTTTTTTAATCTAAACAAATATTAGGTCGTAAGGCGTAATGTAAAATGTGCAGTTTATTATTCATGAATATTTAAGTCTGTGATAACCTTGGCTAATACGTACTGTTGTTCAATACAAACTACCACGAATCATGAAATAAGGCTTTAGGTGTAGATTATGAAAGGACAAACCTTTTTTATTMTGATAACTCCCTCCTGTGTAGTTTGGTCAGTTGTGATATTAAACGTGTCATGACCACCAACAATGCTGTATACCATTTCAGCACTTTTGCCCACATCTGGATCATCAGCCTTAATACGTCCAATGGCACCATCAATCTCTGTAGACTCCACAGCTGTCACACGGAAGGAATCTAACCATGAGAGTTAAGTAAAATAATATATTTCAGACAAGCCAACTGTATAAGCATTGCAAGTGGATTTTTTTTCTTTTATTAAGTGTGGTGACAAATATTCTACAGGATTCCTTACGATTAGGAAAGCGTGGCGGACTGTCGTTGACATCGGAAAGGGTGATGCAGACTGTTGTGGTCCCRGAGAGCCCACCCATCTGTCCAGCCATGTCTTTAGCCTGAATCACAACCTGGTAATTTTCTTTGACTTCTCTGTCCATGCCAGGCAGGGCRGTTTTAATGGTGCCTGGAACAAAAGAGTGAGAATATTTCAATCATTTTACATTATCTTTTTTCTTGTTAAAATAAACGTCATTATGTAATATGTTTTATTTATCTTTGTTAAAATGATTAATWCACCTTTTTGCTTTTACGTTATAACATGTATTAGTGTTCTTTAACACAAAACTGTTTTTACAGAACTATAAATCAAGTTTCTATTTTTTGTCCTAGAAAAAAAAAATCTGCATATTATTAGAAATGCATTCCAACAGATTTTTCTGAGTTTGGCTTACCATTCTCAGAATCCACAGAGAAATAGGGTTGTCCTTGTAGAATGCTGTATACAAGCTTGGCACTGTTCCCATATGTCTGATCATCAGCATCAGTGGCAGTTACRGTGGCAACAGATGTACCTGCATAAAAAAAAGTTAATAGTAATAAAACATGAAAAAATGTAATTAAATTAAATGTAATACAGAGGMCAAGTCATGATCAAGAAACTGAGTCAACATACTTGTGTTTTCTTTTGGTTTGCATTGTTGGCTGGAGGCCCAAGAGCACTTTTCAGCCATGCAATTTCTCAAACTGACAGTTTTTAGCAACAGTGCCCTGATGTTACTCCTGTTAAACTGGTAGCCAGTGACTAATCTCCAACATTCTTGTCAAACCAAAGGTCTTGGAAGTAAATCAAGTTTGGTTGCTCAGTATGATGGCAAGGTATATACTGCGAAATATTAAAATAACTGACTTGACTTCTGCTGGAATTTCAGTAAAGGTTAGTGGCATTATACTTGCTTCTTGACTACAATTTTGTTTATTAACACGTATAAATGTAAAGAAAAATGAATGAAAATTTGGTGAATGTTTGGCAGCTAYAACTCTATGGTTAGATGGTCTCAGTCATCAGTTATTCAAAAGCTCATGTCTGAAAATAGCCAATGGTCACAAACAGACATGTTTAAGACTTGACAGTGACTCATCATTTAAAAAATACAGCGATAGCAAATGTGCATCAGAGTCAAGGTCCAGGCAATAATTATCTTGTGAATTTGTGTCTTCAAATAGTCATGAATGAGCTCAAACTAGCGAGACACTACCTTAAGCACACATTACATCAGAGCATTGTGAAAGTGATCAGAAGTGTTATTTTCATCTCTGAAACAGCAGAACAGGCTCTGTCTTTTTGCAGAACATGACACATTTCCAATGGCAAATGGAATAAAAGTCATGCTTATTTTATGCAGAGAGCAAAGAGAAAACCAGAGGCATATCAGTGTTTCCACAGTGGTAAGATCATTGATTTTATTTTATTTCTTTTCAGCATGGAGATTAAAGTCAGATCATATTTTTGAAAGCTGATGTGAAGCTGAGAGGATCAAGCACTACAAACCAGACCACATTGGTCCTAATCAGCGGAGATGTAACATGAGTTTGAAACCTGTGATTCCTACTTGTAAAGAGAAGGTATAATCAGCAGTGTTTTTGATTCATTTTAAGCAGCAGTAATCTTAAATAAGATACAACTCATGGGTGCTAGCCTGCTAGATAACAGTTCATCAGTGAACAATAATAAACCAAACTCCTTTGTTCTCCACTCTATAACTACATTGTTATGAAAGGAAATTTAATTTTCAGGTCAACTTCTGTCTGCAAGGTGAAAAGTCAAGGGGACATTTTTTTTCTAACGATGCTGTACAAAATAATGGTATAACAGCTAAAAACAAATAAACAAGTAAAAGTCTAGCATTCACTGAAATAATGCAAATTGCCTGCCATCTTTCATACCAGTTTTAAGCAAAAATTCTTATGCCAACAAATAAGAGAGTTGTAGCTTTTCTGGTCAAAGCTTGAAAATATTGTAACGTGCAATGTCACACAATATTGCAAGATATGCTGRCTATGTCTTGGGCATTATTACCAGCTACTACCACTTCAAATTTAAGATTCATATCGAATAATTCACTGTTGTATCCATTTTTAATTACATTTTGACATTCCACAATATTGCTAATGTTTTAACACTGAAAGTGATGCCTAACACACAACCCAAGCACTTTTGGGTTGTGTGTTAGGCATCAGTTTAAACTACAACCACACCAGATCTTAGCTCAATRTCTGTAGAATTGGTTGAAAAATAGCCACTTTGTGTTTTCTAATATCAATTGGCTGTGGCATCCATGTTGAATTGGGTTGTTGCCAAAAAWTATGTAATTCTAGATGAACCTGAGGTAATCATTTTCTTCATAAGCTAGTTTGCWAACAGAAACACAGGGAGGCAAAAATTAAATTCTGGCCTGCCATTTGCATTATAGGGATAGACAAATATTGAAGAATATATATAAATGGATGTGTTATTCTCAAAGTGTCATTAGGCTGTAGTAAGCATCACAAAATTACTTTAACAGTTTTCTATACTCAAAGAAGTCAGCTAACAAATTTCCTCTTTTATTTTTACATATGACATGACTACTCCATGTCTTACACTACAAAAACTGTCAATCCTACCAAGTTTGAAAGTAATATTTCCAGCCAAAAGGTCCTTTTGATCTTGTTTTGAGACTGATTTACTAAACAAGAACTAATTGTGTAAGAA
>NW_013952968.1:77668-83536 GCF_001266775.1 Austrofundulus limnaeus
TTTTTTTTAAGTTTGATGTCTGCATAAAACAGCATCACATTTCACAGACACACTGGCACAAGTAAACAAAGGAGCTTTTCAAATTGMTCAATGATCCTTTTTCATTGCACTAAAAAAATCTAAATAATAAGCATACAAGCTTAGAAATAATTCAGTTCTTCACCAACATCATGTCATTAAAATCACATCCCTATCATGTCTCGCTTTATCCATCCAAGTGTTTCAATAACCCACATTGCAAATACTGTCCTTGGCATTCAGGAGACCTCTGCCGTGTCCTGTTTGGGTCTGACTGTCTCTGTGCATACTAATGACCCCTTGAACATCTGTCTCACTTAGTCCCAGCACTGATAGCATAAAGGTGGGGGCGGATGCTGATTTTTCATGGCTGGCTGACTTGATAAAGCCATGTGTTCAGTTTGAACATGTGAGGCAGTTTATTAGTCCACAGATGAGTAGTTGTGACCCTGACTCACCTCTTCCCAGAGCCCKTGCAGCTGGGAAGTCGAAAGACATCGATTTATGAATCCCAAATTGAGGATTGTTATTTGTCATACAGGCAATTGGGTTTTGATTCACTCTTGATTGCTCCTTGTGTATTAATTTGTGGTTTCATAATTGAGGATTGATTTCAACTTGCATACATTATTTCCATAAGCTTTGTTTATATTCAT
This sequence comes from Austrofundulus limnaeus, assembly GCF_001266775.1. Classification (NCBI taxonomy): domain Eukaryota; kingdom Metazoa; phylum Chordata; class Actinopteri; order Cyprinodontiformes; family Rivulidae; genus Austrofundulus; species Austrofundulus limnaeus. The sequence goes on from NW_013952968.1 coordinate 78,343, forward strand.
GCCTACAGATTTATTCATATTACTTGAATGGAATAGAGTGCAATGGAGCAAATACTTAATTGGAAAGAGTGTGACAATCGAAGCTTTCAATATTTCTGCTCCTTATTAAAAAATGGCAAATGGCATTACTTACTCTGAATGTGCAATGAGCATGACCAAACAAAGAACTACCCTAAAACAAACAAACAAACAAACAAACAAAAAAGCTTTGAATTTATGAATACAAGAATTGAAATTTAAATCGTTTTTATGTTTTTTGTTTTTTTGTGTGTCTGTGTTTGTGCATTTTTGGGGCTTTATCATCACTATTATAAAATCCTGAACCATGGTGTACACATACTAGAAGTTAAAGAGATGGTTTACAAATTTTTATCTTCATCTTGTCTTCCATAAATCTGTCTTGTAAAATATAATTAAAAGAAGAAACTGGAAAATGACTTTGGCTAGTGACTAGCTAGACTGGACCCTGTTTTAGTGTCATTTTAGACATTTAAGCATGACTGCTATTGGGCTTCAGTTTTAATTTGATGCAGTCTAATACTATGAAGCGTGTCTGGTTCAGTAGTAAGATAATAATCTTTAACACAGCATACTTTTTTTGTTTTATCCTTGATCTCATAAGGTCTGCAGATGCAACAAATCTGAGCCAAACTTTGAGCTGCATACACAGGCCAAAAAATAAATGGAAGTGAACCATTTAGGATAAACTCTCCTTAATAAATGATCCTATGGTATGGCAAATACAGTATGTCCTTACGCAAAACAATGAAAAGAGTGCATTTTCATTGACAACCATAGGAACCAGTTTAAGACAATTTACATGTCAACAAATAAGGTGCCACATATTGAGCAACAACATAAAGTAAGCAAACGTGGTTTACAGTATTTGCCTAAAAAAAAACTTTAAATTAGAATCAGTCTAGCCAGTAGCCTATTATTTTCTTCTTTCTTCTTTACCCTCCCTTGATTTTACAATTAATAAAGTAACAGCTATTGTTAAATACACTGCCTGGCCAAAATATGTCACCACCTGGATTTAACTAAGTGCTTTGATGTGAGGTTGCTGCAGTTGGTTAGGCCTAGGTTCAGCAACAGWATGTGCTCAAAGAATGAGGTCAGCTGACCACCTGAATATACTGAATGACCAGGTTATTCCATCAATGGATTCTTCCTTCCCTGATATCATGGCATATCCCAAGATGACAATGCCAKGATTCATTGAGCTTGAATTGTGAATGAGTTCATGAGTTTATGTAGTGAAGGAATTTATCCAAACGATTAACTGAATGTTACATGCAGTATTGTATTTTTTTTAAGAATGAGAGTTGGTGTGTTATCATGTGTTCTCCATTGGGTTATGTTCTTACATCTGACATAAAAAGTAACACCTCCAAGGGTGTAACCAGGAAGAGAAATACATTATAAGGTCAATTCATCATTATAGAAGTGGAGAAAAGTGTTTTTAGAAGTTGTTAGTGTTTTGCAGAGTCTCTGCTTAGATCTAGACTGGACAGACTGGGCTGTTTTGTTTGGGTTYTAGCTCAAGACCTTACACTGAGGCCTGACTGCTGTAATGCTGAATGAACYTGATTGGAGTCAGAGACAAACATAAAGAACTGAGAAGAAATCCAGTGGATTCCTGCTTTATTCTGACATGACATTTTTGAACGGTGTATTATTTTTCTACAGAAGCATGAGACATCATATTTCACAYATGGATTTGCCACCACAGAGTCCATTGAGAATCTTTGGGATGTGCTGGAGAAAGCTTTGCGCAGCGGTCAGACTCTACCATCATCAAGGCAAGATCTTGGTGAAAAATAATGCAACAGTAGTTGGATAAAAATAGTCTTGTGACATTGCAAAAGCTTATCGAAACAATGCCCCAGTGAATGTGTGCCGTAATCAAAGCAAAAGACGGTACAAAAAATTGAGGTGTGACCTTTTTTTTGGTGGTGGTGACCTTTTTTTGGCCAGGCAGCGTATTTGACGATCATCACTTTAAAAATGACTAAACTCTCCCTTTCAGTCTTGATGGTATTATAAAGTAGGCATACCCATGGGCAGAAATTCAATTTCTCATTGAGGGGAGAAAATAAGAATAATTCTTTTGGTGAAATAAATATTAATAATATTGTAACTCCTCCTCGGGTTTGACCATGTCGCAGGTGGAGTTACTCACCACCGTACTAACATGCAGAGGTGTCAAGTAATAAAGAACAAATACTCCCTAAATATCTTAAGTAGAAATTTTGGTTATCTCTACTTTAATAAGGTAATTATTTTTCCAGCCAGCTTCTTAAATCTACTCCTTACATTTTAAGGTAATTCCAAGCCTTTTCCATTAGGCTAGATTCATGGAACCAGCCCCTTTTTTAGTATCTACTTCATTGTGGTTCCAAGTGGTCCCAGTTGACACCAAAACGTGACGTCAGAATACTGTTCGCCACTGATTGGCTAGCGGGTGGAGTCACTGGTTGTGTCTGAGCTGSCTTTACAACAACAACTCAAGGAGACATTTTTCAATTGTAGCAGCAACATTAGTTGGTTTCCATCCAATTTTAATTCAATATTTTAGCAAATATTTAAAAATTCAGAACTTATTCAGCAAATGTGTTTCCATCTCTCATTTTGTGCATTAACTTTTTTTTTTCCAAAAAAACCCAAAAACCACCTCCACCAACTGCCCAAAACACATCCACTGGAACCGGACTGGAACGTCAATGGAAAAGCACCTGAACTGACCCGTTCTGACACTGACCGTACCGACACTACACTAAGTGATACTAGTGGAAAAGGGATGCTATTTGTACTTTCTACTATTTACATTTTAAAAATTCAGTAAGTAATTCATTTTTATTTCACTTTGATTTGTTTTGCTGCTTCTCATCTAAAGAAAAAAAGAAACAAAAATGTCTATTCAAATATGGCATGGATAATTGTGGTTGGATGAGAAGTATAAATATTTACCATTCTGACACACTATTGATTTGTAAGCACCATCACACCTGCACATTACGAAACTCAAGTCACACTCCAAGCAGGACATAGCAGAAGATGACTCTGACAGAGATGTATATGTTGTATATGTGGCTGAAACAGGTAACTTATCATTCAGCTATTTATTCAGGTTAGCTCTTCAGTCAAGTCATTGCTGTGTTGCCTTAAGCAGGTGTAGAATAGACTAAACCATTGTTCGGTTGATGGTGGATGAGTGAGGGTAACTTTTGAAATGCGTAAATGCATTGTTTTGCCTAAATAAATGGGTGTGCATGTGTTTCATTTTTTTTCCGACACACCCAGAATGTGTGCCTTTGGGAAAACAGTAGATTAGCCTCAACTTACCAACTTCAGACATCTCAGGGACACTGGCAAAGTATATTTCCCTTGCAAATTTAGGTTCATTGTCATTGATGTCATGAATTTTGATGTTAAATTCCGTGTCGGGCTCCAGTTCTGCATTGGTGTTTCTGTCCACAACCTTGGCATGGAGCGTGTACATGGCTTTCTCCTCTCGGTCCAGCCTCTTTGTGGCATGAATGTCTCCAGACTTTTCATCAATCAGAAACAGGCTGCCTGCCCCGTCTCCAGTCAGGATGTATTTTACAGTGCCGTCACCTTTATCCATATTGGAGTGCAGCTGAAACATGAGAAAYGTTTGTTAAATAAAAAAGTATATATTTCTTTAATAATAAATACAAATAATATAGTGTTTGACAATTGGTGTTCATAGATAGRTATGGTCAATACATAGAAAGCTAAATTGCTATTTCTTCTCTACTTTTTGCCTCTTTTAAAATATTGAAAACCATTTCAGTTTTGATTTCCTGCATAATTTGATTTAAATAACACTTATCCCTTTACATTTCCACCACAATCTATATAAACCTCTTGTGGATGCTGAAATAATGATGTAAGTCCACTGAGGGATCTGTCTCAGTCGCTGAGTCTCAGTRCCTCGACACCCACGGTGTCAAGTGCGACATAGCCCATTACTCAAGGTCAAATTAGTCTTAGATTTTTCTTCCAGATTGTGCCTTTGAAAAATGATGAAAATCTGACCTACAGCAACAACTGCTAAAATTAGTCACCTCTGACCTATCCATCACCTTGAAGAGCCTTGTGGTGTCRCAGAGGAGTAATGGCGGCATGCTGTGACAGACGTTTGATTCAAGCTCATTACTGTTCTGGATCTGTCAGCAGATATATTTAGAGCACCATCTCACGGGTTCACATTTTAAATGACGAGAAGTTAGGGACGCACTGTGCACCTCGGTAGCTCATTAATATTAATGCCTGCTTGCTGTGAGGGAAGTAATTATTTTTCCTGCATTTGGAAGAGCAATGCCAACAGCACAACATTGGATGGAAATCAGAAATGAATTGCCAGAACGGTGACTCTTCTCGGGAAGAATTAAAGAATGGGAACGCTCATGGAAACAAGACACTGTCAAGTTCAAACGAGCTATACGCGCAGGGTTTGGCACTGCATTTGAAGACATTTTCATGCAGCTGAAACCTATTATCTAAAGTCTATTAAAGAGGGATGTCAGTGAGCTTGAATGTTTACTATTCATTGTTTGTGAATTTGAATTCTCTCTTGGGGATTGGGCCAGTGAACCAAAGCTTTAAGTCATGTTGTGAATGTGAAGGCTTCTACTGCTATTGACTTTAAATGATGGGATAATTTTGTCAACTTGGAGAGTATTTACATGAATTTTTGCACCCAAATGGGTGTCTTACCCTGGATATGATGCTCGTTTGAATGCAAATAATGGTAGAGGCATTTCAAATTAGCTTAGGCTATAAAAACCTTGGTTTGCAAAATGTTTTTATGCTAAAACWTTTGWTCTTGTACAAGCAAATGGAAAAWAAATAAATAATCAAACAGCTCATGGAAGTATTTTATTACCTACCTACTATTYACWTAAACTACTGCAAGAMTTTTAMTGAAACTCTTAAAATGTAATCATTGGATGTACATCTACAGATGGCTGCCAAAGCAAAGTAATTTTAGCAAAACCCAATGTCTAATCTCATCAGTTATTYAGCTAAAATGATGTGTTAGTAGATGACCATCATTCACAACATATACAGCAAGCACTATTCATTGCAGAACATCTTTACTTTAACTCCCAGTTTACACTTCACACGGTTCTACTCCGCTACGCTGCACAGTTTGCCGTCATTTGTT
>NW_013952968.1:83617-90048 GCF_001266775.1 Austrofundulus limnaeus
AAAAAAAATAAAACAGCTTGCAACCTCACAGAAGTTTTACAATTTTGCATACTCTTGCAATTTACATATTTTCTTTAGTTTTACTTTGAAATATGCAATTATTTGATCTCATCATACAGTTGAACACCTAATCATAAAGGATTTATTTTCTTTCCTTCTAGCCATATATATATTTCTGACTGAGAATAGAGGAAACAACAGTGCAAAAGCAAACTATGCTAGTGTGAGGTAAAATTCTATGTGATTCTTTGAAGGAATGCATATCACCTGCCACGCTTAATGCCATAATTGTAGCTGTTTTGGTMAAACTTTGAAAGTAATGTTTTGTGACGAGAGATATCAGCAAGACTCCAACAGTTTGTTAGGTGTAGATGTGCATCCAAYATGTATTCCAATAACACCACACAGTTTTATATTGAGATAACAGACAAAAAGGGTTGACTCCCTGATTGAATGAGTAGCACTTGGAKGATGYATTGTGAATGATTATCAGCTACAATCACATAAAACTTTAGCGAAATATTTGCAAAACTGACTGAATCGCAACGGGATTTGCAATTTTTAAATTCAACTGACTATTGCAGCCTTCTTCACTTGGGCTTGTTTTAAAAGTTGTGCTGTTGTAGTCCTTACAATGATTATTTTCTGAAAGTTTTATCAAAATCTGTCCAGTGGTTCACAAATTATATTCTAACAGACAAACAACAAKAATTTTACACTATCTGCCAGCACTCAGAATATGTGTTGGTGATTTGTCTCAGCTACTGCAACACCAAATCTTACAAACATCTGTATGATTGAAAGGAGATTATTTTAGTTTTTGTTAGAATCCATCAGCCATCTTGAATCAGACTGACYTCAAAAGTTAAGTGGTTGTAGAAGTCCATCTGTTAATTATATATTTATCTCATTAAAATTAGTTTAGTGCTATGTGAGACTTTTTTTTTGTATTAGAGACACATAAAGATACACCGAATGATTTTGAATAAATAAAATATAAAATGACATTATTGTCCATCTGCATTTTATGGTAGCAGTCGATAATATTAGTGCTGTTATTCATCTTCCTTGTGATGTGCCAGCAACATGTAGGTTTGATATTCCTTTTTTTCTTAGCTATTTCATCATCTAAACTGTTTTATTTTATTGCCATCCATGTTATAAACTAATATGAGACACTGCTTGACAATATTCTCAAATAGATTCTATGCATTTCAAAGTGTGGTAAAGTCCAGAGCTAAGGTATAAATYTTGATCATTTTGTACAGCTTGAGAGGAAAAGCCTTGATGCTTTTGTGGAAGTGTGGCAGGGAGTGTTTCCACACATAGMCCCTTACAAAATCAAATGTTAGCACTTCCACACTATATTTGCAGAGACTTAGTGGCTCGTCGTTCAAGGCCTCACAGCACAAACACAGTCTTTTCAAGGCCTTACAACAGAAGCACAGAAGAGAGCCTTGATGAGTTAAATCRCTTTGCACAAACACTGAGGAATTGTCAGTAAAGCAGCAAAATCATTGGCAATTCTTGTCAGGTCTCTGGTAAGCATCACTCTGTGCTGCRGAGAGGAGATAGCAAAATAGAGCACAGAATGGATACAGAATAATTACTCTTTCTCCTCTCTCCCTGCGTCTTTTAAGACCTAGGCTATGATTCCACCACAGCCCTGCGCTATGATGTCAAATATGCAAGGTAAAGTTATAGCTTACTGCATCTCTAATGTGTCTCATATTTTTCATTACTTRCGCAAAAATTCATGGGGGAGAGGTTTCAAACGAGGCCTTTGAAAATTCCCAAGGATGCTTATTGTCCAAATATTAACACAACAAAGTGAACTACCTTGAATATTTTAATTTAGGGCAACAGATTTTGTTTACAAGGCACAGCACAATGCAGTGTACCAACAATTTAATAGGATTTCGCTCACTTCAAACACACCACTCGTATGCCCCCGAATCCAAAGTTTGCGGTTGTATTGCTCAGCATTGCGAGTGTTCACACTTCACAGCCCTGCTTAAGAAGTAGGGCACTGCAGCTGCAGACGAAGAGTGCTCACACTCACTWACAGCCCCGTTAAAGAAAGTTAAAACGAGACTTGGGCATTTTGCACTTATATTTCACTGCGCCTTAATGCACAAGACATCAGTGGAACAAATTAGGGCCTTAAAAACTCATTGACAATTTCTTCTGAGCATAGGTTAAGTGTTCAAAAAATTGTAATGAATTAATTCCTAATTGTCTTTGTCATTACGTGAGGTATCGCTGAGCAGTAGTCAGTATTTTAAACCTTAAAACAGCCTGTCCTTTGAACACTGTGATAAGCGTTACGAGYTGCAGTTGTTGTAGAGCAGCAGAGCTTCATGTTCTTTTCAGTTAAGCAAAAGGCTATAAAAGAGTGACAGTTCTTTACATCTTGTTTCATTGCCATAATCAAGAAATCAACCTCAAGTGACAGTCAGTGAGTGTGCATGGGCTGATTGGAGAGGTTTGATTGAATGTGAAATAAACAAGGTTTCCCACAGTGCATCGCAAAAAGGCTATTAAATGATCTTTATGTGGAAGACCATCAAGGCTTTGATAGTTTAGTGGTAAGCATGAGTTTCTTTCTTTCTTTCTTTCTTTCTTTCTTTCTTTCTTTCTTTCTTTCTTTCTTTCTTTCTTTCTTTCTTTCTTTCTTTCTTTCTTTCGTCAGTGATTATATAATTAGGCAGTGTATGTAGTGTATGATTTATGCCCTAATTTATGTCAATTATATAATCATTGTACAATTCTGGACCTATAGGGAACACTTGAATGTGTTGTTTAAAATCCCAATGAAATGAACAATCTGAATATATCCCAATTAATTATCTTAGATCAGCATATTTAATAGAAGACTAATTTGTTTCAGGTGTACTTTTTATGCTTTTCCCCCTAATTAAAACATCCAAAATGTTTTGATTAAAAATAACAAATGTAGCACTACTTTCTTCTACGTAACTGGCAGTCCCTCATACTTGACATGTCTAGTACGTTTAATATTGGTATTTTTCATTCCTTCCCTCTGGACATCTTCTATCACCACGTGTAAAACTGGTGGAACTGTCTCCTTGTTTCATCTCAGTGGGCTGCAACTAATGGCGACAAACTGCATGAGGCTTTTGCGCAGGACTTTCCRGAAAGTTTTGAAACATTTGTATAGGTTCGAAATTTCCCCATGTGAGTTGCAAATACTAAGAATTTCAAATATATTTGAAGAAGAAAAAAACATGTKTTTTCTTAGTTAGAGTGACATGCGCATCCTAAGTTGTTGAAGTTACACGAAACATCAAAATTAATTACACCTGGGCCTTTGCAGGCCATCATAACTCTTATGTTTGCTTTAAAGGGATCCACAATGAGTTGTAACATTAAACTTTTTTGATAAACATTTATTTTAACTGTAAAATAAAGACTGTAAAARTACTGTAGGCTGATWAGTTTTGTATTWTTTWTAWATATATWTTAACAYGGACAGGGCCATTTTATTTGCACGCAAAGCGTTCTGGGTAAATGATGACATCAACTAGGTCATCGGTGCGAGGCTGCTAGCGAGCAATATCCACCCTGAAGGTTAATCTTGGACAATATCTGACGATYGACTCTTTTAAATGAAACCAGAGAGCGTTGACAGAGAGGAGAAGGTAGAAATGACTCAGCCTGTAACTGAAAATATAGATGGAGGACAACAGAGCTGCTTCATGGAAGAAGAACAGCATCTGAACCTGACTCATGTCTGTCTTTCATTTTATTTTTRTCCTCTATTAAACATGTTCTCGTATTACATGGAAGACCTTATGTAATCYCAATAATACAATGATTTGCTTTGTTCTTTTTTCACATTTTGCAAAACCTTTATGTGCACATCTTAAAAAAAGACAGGGCCTAAATAGCAACTGGGTGAACAATTTGACTGTTCCCATCACAAGCACATTTCAGCAAATCATTGGAGTAAACACCATTGGACTTTGTTACCAGTCAAAATGAACATTTTTGCMTTTTGGCCACTAGCTTAAAGCTTGGCAAAGTTAATTTTCTGTGATTGTGATCTTATCTTTTTTTTTTATTTCAAGTTGATCATCACTGTAAAATATTACAAATTTGAAGAAAAAAATGAGAATATGCCCATGTGCCAGATAAATTGTAGATGTGTGACAAACCTGACAATACATTCAGTTAAACTTACTACAACATACTTCTGCTTTTGATGGGCCAGATASAGTATCAGTGTGACTGTATTGTGTACAATCATTTGCGATAGTACAGTRCATTTCAAAAAGGCATTTAGACACTGTCTTAATTTCTATTTGGTCTCAAACCTGCTTTGTACACATGCAATTGTTGTATATTTGTTATATACTGTGTTTCTCTCATTCAAAACCAGAGACTGTATCCATTGATAAAACTCTCAAATTAAACGGATGGAATTACTAATGTGTATCACCACTGCTCGTTCCCTTACACCTCACTCCCTCAACCACCAATAAATTATTAAAGCTTCATGATTTTCTGACAGTTTAATGACTTTGGACAAAGAGCGAATGAGGAAAGGCTGAATCTTATTGCCATTGTGCCACAAAAGMTGGGATCCAAAAAGCTGCCGTTCACTGATGTATAATCAAATAGTTATCAGCCACTATGCTGTACCATCACATTTCTTAAGTGAAACTTCATCTCTCTTTTTTAATTCATTTTTGATTGATATGTTTTCATCATTTCTTTGTCTCTCTTCTCCACATACTGTTTGCTGTTCCTCATTCTTCACCCATACCAGGGTGATGGTTTCTGATGGATAAGTTGCCCCCCCCCCCCCCCCCCCCCCCCCATCTCTACTCAACTTTTCACAAGACACTTGTTTTTGCTGGAGAATGAGGTGTGTGATGAAAGCGAGCCTCCTCTGAGAAAACTGGGTGTTGACAGTCACCTCATTTCCCTCCGAGTTGATAACGGCGGCATTCCACATCTCACCTGTCTTTATGTTGCACCAGTGAGCTGACAGCAACCACTCTGATCTGGGTGAATGGGGATGAGTAGCATTGTCCCACAACTCAGCAGAAGTGTTTAGAAGTTATGTTTTTTTATATTATTATTATTATTATTATTATTATTATTATTATTATTATTATCATTTGGAATTGAAAATACAACTCTTTTTTGGACTTGACTTCATTACCTTTAGTAGACTGGTTATTTGGGTTCAAGCCTGTAAATGCTTAAAGACTTTAATGAATGTGCTGAAATACATGTTTTCTACTAATAGTTTCCGTTTTGAAAAAAAAAAAAGCTACAATGTTTAGATTATTGTAAGGAACTAATTTCACTTACTGAGCAGTAGGTGTCACTGTCACCTTTTCAAATTGGTTTTGCAACTCTTCGATAGTAATACTTGAATGGATATCAACAACTGATTAACTTTTGGAGTCAATCCAAATCAAGATGCCTGTCATACCTAATTGGATTTAGATAACACAACAATAGCTATAAACACGGCCATTTTACAGATATTGTGCTACAATTTTTGTGTAGTAATAGTCATTTACAGCAGATACTTTGCGCAATACACCTCGCACTATCACAAGATTGTGCAAAATACTTTTTTCAAGGTTTGAACAAAATGCTTTTATGTACTATGTAATTTATAATACAATATTTTAGTTTTAAACTTAAAAAGTGACAGACAATATGCTTTATTTTTAAGTATTCTGTATCTTTAATTGTATTACTTTCTTTAAGTTATTATACATTGCATTAGTCATAAAAACTATTTAAGAAAGTAAAAACTCTTTCCAAACATGTGGATAACCTAAATGAACTTTTGTTTAATCAGCAATGAATTCTAAAACAAAAATAAATAAGACAYGCCACAGAAATAAATTTAAAAAAACCTTGTTACTACATATATTGCTGGTCCATCCAATGTACAAAACACCCAAACCCAAAGTGAGCAGTGTGGTGTATGTAGTTCAGAGCAGAGGAGAATGCTTAGACATTTGAAAAACTAAACAGCGTCTTCACAAATATATCTGGACAACATTCAGCTGTGCACTTACACCTTAAGGTTATTTAGGTCAGATAAACTAGATGGTTATAAAGTGACAAGAATCATTCATGCCAAGCGAGAAAAAAAAAAGAAGAAAAAACAGAGGAGGAGGTTTCAGATKTCAGCTTTGTAAAACACAATGAAGCATTAAGCCCGATACCATTGTATCATTTTTACCTCTAATTCACACCTTCATGCACGTGACCAAAGCRTCTCTCTTGTGTGCCAGGCAATCAAAGACCCTAAAGACTTTTCTTTGTGAGGGGAGTGAGAGTAATATGCATGCAGTTTAAAGTTTGGAACTCCACAGGCAAAAGTTCCTTATTAGAGAGTGACATATTTTAACTTCTGAATATAAGTCCAGATGTAATAT
>NW_013952968.1:90797-101308 GCF_001266775.1 Austrofundulus limnaeus
TTATTGGTCACTAATATCTAAATTGGTCAAAACTAAAGATTTCTATGAGTCATACGATTTGGATGTTTGCTGTTACACGAATAATAATTGTGATGCCAACTAGAATTACTTCAAAAATGAAAATGAAAAATAGTCAGGTTAAAAAAGCCATGTTTTTTTTTAAGTTGTGTAATATAAAAAAAAATAAATCAGCCGGTTTGGTTTTGGTATGTAACATTACATTTTAAATAGTGCATGAAAAGCAGAAGAGATAGCATTGTATGGGCTCATGTGGATCTGATTGCTCCAGTTAACTCTGCCCGTAACAGCCAGATATCTGGCAGCCCATCCATTTCCACCCAATTACATCAAACACTGCTTCAACAAGCAGAACCTTCTATAATTAGTCTACAGACAATGCATTTGGACACCTTACCTTGCCGACATATTGATGGTCATTTCCTGTGTATTCCTCAAGCAGAAAGAATTGATTCCACATCCAGCCCCGTTTGGAACGCTGCAGAACTTTCCCGTCACTCTCTGGCATTCCAAAAAGGTTCTCAATATTCCCAGGCAAGAAAGGAAGGGCCGTACTGGGCCACAGGCTGGTGAGCATCAGGAGTAGCAGAGCCTGATTGCTTATCATGGTATCCAATCAGCTGGGAAATGGTTTGCAATGACTTCTGAATTATGGTAATAGGCTTCTGAGAGGATAAACACTGGAAGGTAGCCTCATCAGAACACACATTGTATCCTTTTACTTATGCCCTTCAGATTTCTGTGAAGAGAGGAAACTGCAGTTAACAGTAGCATTGTGGCTTTCATGTTCAATAATGTCAACATTGTAAAAACTGCAGATGACAACATAATGCTGCAACGTCATCAGAGCAATGCYTATGCCATTTGTGTGTAACTGATAGAATGCTACTTTGTTCATGGAATCGTACTAAAAGGGAGAAACATCCATGTTAAATTTGTCAATATGAAACATTAATAGTATCCAAAAACATGGCATCACTTGGCCTCCAGTACTAGCGTAAAGAACCTCAGAGTGACATTTGACCAGGATCGTTTTCTTCCACCTGTGCAATATTATTAAAATTAGAAACATCTTGTCCCAAAAATAACACAGGAACAGCTGGTCCATGCATTCATTTCATCTAGGCTGGAATATTGTAATTCTTTATTATCAAGATGTTCTATATTTCTCTTCTATAAATAAAAAAATGCACCTGGACCTATCTTTCTGGGTTTGTCTGTGTTTCTTTTCTGTTCTCCCAGGCCCCAGCTGGTCAAGTCAGATGGTTGCCYGTTCTGARCCTGSTTCTCCTGGAGGTTTCTTTACGTTAGAACTGAGTCATTCCTTCCCACTGTTGCCAGTGTGCTTAGTCAAGMTGATGGATTGCACCATGTACAAGATTTGACAAATGTTGCTGGTTTCCCCAGAAAGACAACCTTTCCACTTATTGGCATATCTTAATGTATTGTGTATGATTGTTGCATCAGTGAACTGTGATGTAACCTTTTGCACACTCATCTCTAGAAATAGGCACTATCTTCTCCACAACCCAGAAAAACACGTTTACTGTTATGATTATGTGGAATTAACCCTGAATTTGAATCTGACTTATTTTCTAAGACAACCTTTTTTGTGAGATTGCACTGTTCAAGTAAAATGGACTGAATAAATTAAAATAAGTATTCAAGACAGTTCAATGTCTAAGAAACTTAATCATGTTTTTTTTACTATTTATTTATTTTCTTAGACATCAGTGTCAAACTTGAAGCAAAAGTAAAGATAAAAACAAAAGCTTACTTGTTGGCCGTAAGAACTGCTCAATAATGACATGAGTGAGCCACTGTAGCTTCCTGTGTTAGATCTGAGATCACAAGTTTGAGTTTTATTGAAAACCCTGATTTAAGCATCAAATCTCACAATATTTTTTAGACAAAAAAATAGAAAGTCACTGATGAACAACTATTACATGCCTGTCTTTAAAGTTGACTAAAGTGCATTACAATGCACTACAGTAATGCACTTTATACTGATCACTTTAAAATATAACTATAGAGGCGACTTCGGTGTATTAAAACTCTGCATTAGGCTGCTATAAAAACCAAGAGGATAGAGTGTATTAGCTTTAGCTGCTCTGCRCTGGCTTCCTGTTCCTTTTAAAATTGATTTTGAAAGGTCTCCTTACATATAAAGCTCTTAATAGCCAACAGCCAAGTTGCTTTACAAATTCACCTCTGTAAATATATGCTTCTGAGAAAATTGCAGTATCTACTGTCAGTTTATTGAGGCCTCCTCACAACATTATATTTATGATAATTCATAATCAGTTAGTTACACCCAAAGCTTTAGAATGCTCTTCTTATTGTAGCAAAATATTTGCTAAAACAAAAGAAAATTTAAAATTTATACATGCACATCAGCTTTTAATTTGTAATCAAGTTTAACCACTGCTGACTTGTTTTTTAGCTCATATTTTATAATAGATTTTTTCTCTATTTTTATTTTATTCCATTTTATTTTTATTATTATTTTTTCTTTTTTGCATAATTACTAATGCTGTTTGTCTAACTGCTTTTTTGTGTGCTTTGAGTTAGTCCTGGGAGTATATGTTTGGCATGGCCGTCTACTTCTACCACATCCAATTTAACTCATCTGTAAATTTGCTTGAGCTATAACCATTTATGTGTTCCCTAAGGTCAGTTGGCTGAGGTGACCATTTCGAATGAAGTTGAGTCTAAAACTCGACAAGTCATAATTTGCACAAAATGACTATTCTGCGAAAGTTTTATTTATTTATTTATTTATTTATTTATTTATTTATTTATTTATTTTGTGGTTGATGAGACATTTCACTCACAGAGTTGATTCTGAAACTTAAAGGTAGCATTTTAAAAACAGATCTTGAAAGATGTGTTGAGAATTAATTCCTGCTCTGCTACATCAAAGTTTATCTCAGTATCTGTAAAACTGAATGAGTTGCAGTCCTTTTGGTGATTCCAACATTTGGTTGACCGTGGTGGTCCTTGTAAACCGWATCGATTCCAAAAGTTAAGCAGCTGTACAATTTAATCCAATGWTGATTTTTATTAAAATTTCCACAGTGATTAACTGGATATTTTGCAAACAAAACATACAAGCACAGTCACACATAAACACACAAACACAAAGGCCAAAAACATAATCACCCATTGGCAGTGGGCAACAATGACTGGGAAGTATCGAGTGCATGGCAAATTTTATTATAGTTGCTCATGTTCCTTTTTTTAATATGATGGTATTATTTTAACAGCAATCTTTTCTGATTAGCAATCATTTGTCTATTATTACATTATTCAGTSTATTACTCAGGTTATATAACTTACAGACTTTTGTTCTTTGTTGGGTTTTTACTTTCATTACCGACACTGACATCTCACAAAACCCATATAATTTATTTTCAGCCTATTTTTTTCCCCACAACTCACCTATAATCATTTGCAAATGTCCACTTTTCCGAGGCCAATAATTTGAGTTTATTATGTGTGAATAATAGGCGCAAGCAGCACTTCACTAATTATTACTTACATTAGGCTGCGGATGTGCTTCAAAGCCACTGAGCATGTTTGAAAAGCTTTTCGAAGAAGGCGGCTGCTGGCGCCGAGCACTTTTGACGTGGTGGTGGTGGTGTGTGTGTGTGGGGGGGGGGGGGGGTAAAAGACACCGCCCCAACGCCTTCTTCCCAAACTCGGATTTTATTTTTATGTCTTGCTTCACACTCATTCAGTCACAGTGTGCAGCTCCTCTGCTAACATGTGAAAATGGATTGTGTTGCTGAAGGGGAAGTCTCTCTTTTTTTCCCCCATCTCTTCATCTTCTCTTCTCCCCACCTTTCCCCATATTTCACACCTACTTACAATCTTTAGCTCCACTTCATTTTGTCTCCATAACTGATAAGTGCATTCACTGATTTGCACCCCCACCCCACCTCCAAGATGGTGTGATGTTCTCTAAAGAAGCAAAATCCACGAGCATTACTAAAACTGCCAAAAAATAAAAAAGTAAAAAAAATCCCCAGGTATGTGTGGAGTTGTGTGCCTGCGACAAGCCAATTTGTGTTTTTGGCAGTCTTCGTCCAATACCTCACCAAGGTTGTGTCCCCAGCAGGACTGGCCCTGATAGGTAATTTGGCGCTGCATGCATAATTAATGGTCTTTTGGAACTTAGTCCTAATAAATCTTTCCACTCTTTCTAAAAGAACCCATTTAGTAAGGTTCCAGCTCAAAGGCTGGAGTTGTAGAATTATCTCAACAAGGATTTACAGTGTTCCTCTGAGAAAACTGTGGTAAAAAGCCACATGCAAGACAGTTCTTCTGTATTTGGTCTGAGGTTTTAAATTAATACTGACAGTTGAGTTTGATTTGCTTCTGTCTATAAAGAAATAATTCCGGTTTTATTGTTGTTCACAGCCAAAACGTAAAAGACAATAATGCTTTGTCGAAGTGGAAGTGTTGGCGTGTCCGTTAATGAAATGTAATGTAATGAAAATGAAGTAATGAAACTCACAGAATGTAATAATTGGATTAATTTACAAAAGATTAAGATTTAGAGGCAGTCAAATTCAAGATGGYGGCTACTATCAGATTTTCTTAGAAAACACCAGTCTTGGTGTTAAGACCACTTTTTGATGGTCTTGGTCTTGTCTCAGACTYAACAGCATTTGAACTCGGTCTTRTTTTGATCTYGAACGTTGATGACTCAGAATTTTATTTCAAGACCACAACTGTGGWAATATCCAACCCATTCTCACTCCCAACACATCAACATAGTGACACTTGGTTAGGTAACCGTCTGCGTCCAGCTTCCGACGYGTCAGGTACCCCCACCCCCCATGTGTTGTCAAATTTTTTTGAAAAGAGTAGAAAATGCATGAAGCTAACCATCCCAGACCCTAAATTTAACTTATGTTAGCCCTATACAGCCTATTCCTGACACCAGTACCTAAAACTAACCATTAATTCTGATCCCTCATATTAACCATTTTTGAAAATGTAGAGAAGGCGCGAGAACTAACCATCCCAGACCCTAAACTTAATTTCTATTAGCCATATACAGCATATCCCCGACCTCAGTACCTAAAATGAMCCAATAATCCTGATCCTTCATATTAACCTGAGACCCCCAACTCAAAGACCCCTAAGTGGCACAAYGCGAGGGGGGTACCCAAAGCGTCAAATCTGGATKCAGRCGATACCTGACCAAGCATCAATATGTTGACGAGTCGTTAGTGAGAACATGTTAAAAGATCACTAAATAGAAAGACTATTGCCCAGTTTATTTGCTAATATCTTTGCTTTCATTGGATTTAAAACATACTGATTCAAATCCAAACCTGACTCATTGCTATTTATGTATTTTTTGTTACTGCATGTCACCCAACCACAACACCCTTCACTCACACGCTTGCACTCCAGGAAAGTGAGCTGAGAGACTTGTTAGAAATCATGCAGGCTTTAAAGTCAACATAATAAAACAAAAATAAATGTTACTTTAACTTCAAGCACTGACTATTTGCAAGAGTTTAATGTGTGATGGGATTTGTTGATTGGAGGTCTGTTTTTCCTTTATGGTTTTGGTTATTTTTGCACACAAAATGTGACATACGTGTGACACGTGAATCCCAGAAATCAGGAAGCGCCGCCTTGCAATTATTTTAGTCTGATGCTTGTGATTGCATTTTCTAATTATCATTCCAGCCTGTCCTTGAGATTTAATAGCATTCTGGATGTTAATCTTTGATGTGGTGTGCCTATTAAGCATTAGGCCAGTGTTTCTTTGCAGAATTCTTCCAAACACTCAATTAAAGGATGAAGGGAATGTGCTGAATCCATGCCAGATCCTATAGGCTCAAGCTGAATTATCTCGACTTATTCAGCCTATTAAAAAGTGGGGTGTCTTAAAAGAAATTGTTTATGACTAGATTAAGTTGTAGGCAGCTTATATGGCTTGGCATTAAAACACACAGATGCTGAGAGGCTAAATTGTTAAATATGCTTTTAAGGGATGTCTAAGGGTGGTATTTATATATATTTTCCTAATCTTGGCAAATACACATTCTGGCTGGCAACAACTCCACTGTGCTCCATTCCTTTAATCTGCAAATTATACATTCTTGTTTTGCTGAATAGGAATATCTTTGATCAGATATAAACGAGCTGGTCGTCAGGATGTGCTTCCTAGAAAAGCGCAGCCTTTGCACATTGGCCTGCATGAATTTTCATGCATGTGCTTTTCGAAATTGAACATGCAAGCTTCTCTTAAAAAAGTCTCTGCAACTAAGCACTTTTGTAGATTCTCTAACTTTGGGAAAACAACAAATATAGCCGCAAAATGCTCCAGAGGTTTGGCTGCTTAAGTTTTTTTAACAGTCTTACGAGCATAAGAAATGCATAAATATATACTGAATACACTGAAAACTGTTAAATCTATAAAAGTCACTTTTTTCAGGAAAAAGAAGCTGATGATTCTAAATCCATGAACATTTCCCCATCGGTGCAGTGTTTTAATAAAAGTAAGTAATTAAAATAAAAAAAGCTTTCACTGAGACCCTTGTAGAAATATATTACAGTATAAAAGGACTATATATTTTTTTCTTTAAAGTGAAATGCATTTCCTACTTATTATCACAAAAAGGCTTTCATTAGTCACACATATAGATATATTTATGAACAGATGCAGTGTTACATAAATGTTGGAGCGTTTAATTAAGCAACTATCCAARACCTCCTTCCTCCCACATACAGTTTGAAACTTCTGACTTTCCTACACCATTTGAAAGCTACCAATGTGATCAAACTATTCAATAATGTTATTTTTTAATAGAAATGATTATATATTAAAAAAATACAGTCTTTGGCAAAGACTGGAAAAGGAGGTGACAAGGTCACTGAGGTGGTGGTGTTAGTTTTTATGTACAGGGACAGTTCATTTGTCCAGTACCATATTTTATGACTGGTAAATGCATTATTTATGAAATAACTAAAGCTAAAAGCAGACAAAYATACAGAATGTTTTCTAGAACTTTGTGCCATTTGATTGGCACCTGGTGTGTCTCCTTTGATTGCCTGACAAACCTGCACGGACAGAGTATAAATCTAGCATGGGGTGGGGGGGGGGGGGGTGTGCACTGGCAAGCAAGCACCCGTGCAAACCTCCACTTGGTGGAGCCCTAAACCTTCCCAAAGTCAGACTTTAGAGGCTGCAGTCTTTGACAAACCTMAACAAGCCTTTCTCAAATATATTTTTATTTTATTTTCATTTTATTTTTTAAATCCTCAAAGCAATTTTGTCATACGATGAACACTTCCTTGTTGAAAAGCAACTGAAAATTGAGTGCAGAGGTTTTAAAAAAATATATTGTTAACAATGGAAGCATTGTTTAATTTTGAGCCTTTCTGCTATTTAGAAAACATTAAAAGACAAACTTTATACGTCTAGTCACAGTCCTGGATCTCAACAGAGACTTTGATGATGGCTGACCAGGTTTTGGAGCCATAATGTTAAATATACTCCTAAAAGAAAATCCAAGACATTCATTCCAAACAAAGTTTTGATTTATTCTGATTTTGTTCTACCGCTTTACCATTTCCTCACTCCTCCAAATRAATATTCATGTCTAATCCTTCAAAACATGCTGCATGGATGCCTATGAGAGCCTCTCTGCCTGCGTAGGAGAGCAGATTTCCACCTCTTTTCATTTTAACGCTGAAAGGTCACTCCACATTTGACAATGATTCAAGGAGCGTGTTAATGGCTAATTTGCACTAAACAATAATGGCATTACATAGGCGACCAGGAGCGTGCCACTAAACCACACAACCCAACACTTGGGTGCCTGTAGATGTTTGTGAGAATAGAGAACACAGAAGACTAGGCAGCTAGGAAAGAGTTATACAAAAAATAAATAAATAAATAAATAAATAATAATAACAAAAGACTGTCAGGGCTGGATTAAGTCTGTGCTTTGGAGCACATGTACACGCTTTAACACTGTTTGGCTGCTCTTCTTGAACACCACGATAAACACCTTGAAGCGTTTCTGGAGATATGAATGGTACGGCGCCTCTCCATCAAATCTGCCCACAGCACATCGCAAGTACAATTCTCCCTGACTGCACACACACACACACACACACACACACACACACACACACACACACACACACACACACACACACACACACACACACACACACACACACACACACACACACACACACACACACACACACACATAGCTTTGTTAAAACTCATAAAAATACTCCCACATACTCAAATGCACAAATTTTCAGAAATAAAGTCATATGAACTACACATTTTCTCAAACAGGTGCATCCACCTGCTGTGCAGATGTATATAAATTTATGAAGGCATTTTTGGGACTAGTTAAATTTAGCAGAATGAATGACAAAGTTAATATCAGGCTACGTTAAAACACTCAGAATTATCCCAAGCAAAAACACCCACCCTAAAGTTGCACATAGCACTCATGACAGGTGTCATGAGAATGGATTTAATGAGAATGAACAGATGCTAAGAAAAAAAAAAAAACATGCAAGGTTGGTTTATTAAATGTATTATTAATGATCATTAAGTTCAGTTTATCAAAAGACAGATGCTTAAATCTACTTACAATGTGGAGTTTATGTCATTATCAAGCACGCTCCGTACACACACGCTCCAACCTGAGTACTGAAGCAGAAATCTAATTATTTTCTAGTTCACTCAATGATGCTGTTTTCAGCCCCCTTGAAGTTGCACACTTCTTTTTCATGAGATATGTGCTCACTGCTGCGTTTAGTCTGGCTTTGTCACAGTGCAAAGAGCAGATCATCCCCTGGAGTCTGGAGGCAGAAAAAAATACAGATTCAGCCGTAAAGCATTCATCAGGAAAGCAAAAAAAAAAAGCCCTTACCTTTGGTTTTTACAGCTTTAGCATCCATCTGTGTCTCTGAGTGTGCTGTGGTGTGTTCCTTCGCAGTGCTTAGCAGGGAAGAGTCTGACTCCTGACGGCAGTGCTTACATTCCAGGACTGACAGCAGCACAGCTGAATGTGTATAGAACTGTGTGTGTGTGTGTGTGTGTGTGGAGGAGAGAGGGTCCCCTGCTTGCTCCCCCTCCCCTTCTCTCTATGCCTCTCTCTTCCCTCCTTCGCTCCGTTACTCCTCCCCGCTCTCTGGCTCCTCTCCCCTTTTCCTTCCTCTTCTACACTTTCTTTCTGCCATCTCTTCTCGCGCGCTCTCTCTCTCTCTCTCTCAGCGTCTTTCTCCTTCCTCTGCCTCCACCTCCTCCTCCTCTCTTCCGCAATCCCCTCCTCTCTCTTCCTCAAGCAGTGCATCAATCCTGCCGGTGGATGTCACTGAGGCTGTGGCGACTCTGCCCCTGATTGGCTGCCATTCACAAGTTACTGATAAAGACAGGGAGAGAAAAAAAATGAGGCGGGGGGTGGGGGTGTGACCGGCCTTACATCCCAGTGAGAGTCAGTGAGGACTGGAGGAGGTTAGAGGCTGACGGATCGTCTGAACGGTGCTTGATGTCCAAAGTAATCTGCTCCGTCTAATCTTCTTTCAGTGACAGTGGAATGAAGGAGAAAAGGGCCATAACTTGTAAATCAGCCACACAGTGGGGGGGGGGGGGGGCAATGAGGAGAAGGAGGGAGGAGTTGGACTTCGTTTTGCCCCGCGCATCTTCATCTTTCGTTCTGCCGACTTGGCCTGTGGTTCGCGGCAGGTGCACATGCAGTCCAGGCCACTCTGTCATCTCTTCTCATTACGTGCCACATGTTGGATGCATATCAATCCGTCTCCCCGTACAGCACATGCTATTGAGAGTGAAATAACATTTCAGTTCAACTGAAGGGAGCAGAGGGAGGGGAATGATAGATCATGTAGGTATTTGATAGTGTGAGACAGAAGGGATGATACATCCTCAGATGTCAGCATCCTGTCCCCAACATATACTAGRGCAGATAAATGCTCAGTTATATATGCACAGGGGACACAGTCCTTGTGACGCTTGATGCATAATTTAAGAAAAGGCAGCAGTTTCAGTGGCCAGACCCCATCTGAGATTCAAGTTTTCTTGTCCTGATATCAGTATGAATAGATTATGAGCGGCTAACTTTCTGTGCCGGATAAATAAAAATGCAAACAGGCCAAACTAATTAACATCCAAAACGAGGAACGAGGTAGCCTCCTTCTGATTCTCAGCCAAGTCCTAACACTTCATAACTCAGCCCCTCTTTGGGTTCATGGTGCTGGAAGATTAAGAAGTAGGTGAGAGTTTGTGTTTGTTCTTCTGCGCATGTGTTGGATATTTCCATGTAAGGATGTGAGGGTCGAGGTGTTTACTTTTCTTGTGCGCGTGCAAGATGCACGTGTGAGTCTGTGTGTGGTGTGCCTTGCTAACAAGCCACTGAAAAAGGAGGCAATTTTGTACCCCTCTCTCTCTCTCTCTCTCTCTCTCTCTCTCTCTCTCTCTC
>NW_013952968.1:101851-105689 GCF_001266775.1 Austrofundulus limnaeus
ATATATAAATGCACAAATGTTCTTTTCTTTGTATTTGTCTTATTCTAATAGTATTTATTGGCAGTTTGCAAACAATGTATTTCTGCCACCAACTGGTACAGAGTGTGGAYAAAGATAGCTAATTTAAAACAAACCAAGAACCTGCTTTCACATGGCGGATATGTCTTGTCCTCCTGACTGTTCAACAGAGAGATAAATGTCACACTGTTGCAAATTTGTACTGTAAAAGCCTTTACGAGTATGATTTCACAAACAATACTGGACCAATACCTATTTGGTTATCCCCACCTGTGGTTTTCTCAATTAAATACATGTCAACACCTTTGGATGTTTACCTGTGTAATGAGACTGAAAAACCTGTAATTTTCGCCAAAAAATCCATTGTAATCACATGTGGAGGGGAGGGTCAGGGTACAGGTGGACTGCAGCAAAATCAGAAGGAAATGAAGCTGTTAGAACTGAAGTGGAAGTAGATAATTGATGTTATTTATTGTTTTTTTTTTATTTTTGTTTGTTTTTTGTAATGTCCTACAGGATCTGACATATTAAACAAATTTGAAACTGAGTTTTTGAAAAAAAATCTGTAAAACATGAACAAATCTTTGAGATTGCTATATCAGTCTGTATACCTGCCAACTGATGGGAAATCCATGTAAATTACAGACAATCCGTACAACTTGACATGTATGAAAATGGAGATTCAGTAATACTTTTGTCTTTTAACTAAGTATATATCATGAACTACTGAATTTTAAAACATTGGATGTATGGTACATTTACACCTGATTAACATTTGGGGTCAATGCCATTTAAAATGGCCACCATAAATATTCACTCTTAGCAAAGTCAAACATGACAATAAAAAAATGCTGTGGTTTTATCTGAGTGTTTTTCAACCTATAGCCTACTTACAAATCTAAAAGATGATGCACAAACTAAAGGCCAAAGTGTGACTTAAGCCCTATTCTGACAGGATTAGTTTTATCTAGGGACCCCATGATTGTCTGTGTTGTTAAGCCCATGAGAATTGGCCATGTAAGTAATTTGCAAAGTAAAAATTCCCCCATTAATTACCTACTATATTTCACTTTACTCCGAGGTCCTGTGATAATACTAATCCAATGTGAATAGGCATCTCTATTATTTGGACTGGAATGGACTGAATCCCATATGTAATTAGGCGGTTTTGGTTTTCTTGATGCATTTTGTTTACTTTTGGTGAAGAATGGAGGCTGGATTGGAGTGCACTGAACACCTTTTCGGAAAAACCCGACATATTACGTGCGCCATAAAAAAAGAAAAGTCTGAAGAGAGGGAGCAAAATTAGATGCTAATGGTGGCTCACTGTACGGTAAGCCTTCTGACTGATGCTGAGTGTTGAGCTGTGGCCGTAGCGCAGTGCACACTCTCGCTTTGGGTAGCTGGTGCGCGTACCCTCGCCAGCTGTGAAGGTGTTCATATGTCAACCCCTTTGGACGTTTACCTAATAAGCCTCAAAAATCTATAWTTTTTTGCTAAAAATCCGTACCACTCGTACCCACGCGTGGGAGTCTGTCGGCTGTGGAGATGACAGTGCCTGCTGTAAGCAGGAGGAGAGGAGAGCGGAAAAAGTGGAGAACTTGATGTTTATTTTTTTTTTATGTCCRTTCAATGCCGTGTTCAACTAAATACAACTAATCAAGCTTCAATATCACATTTGGGAGATGTCTGTAAATTTCAGGAAAATCTCAGGCTTTGGTTCTCCCATGCGAATGCACCACATAAAACAGACGTCAGGGAGTAATTTATTTATTACATGGGGTCCCCAGACAACTCTTATCCTGTGCGAATAGGGCTTTAAACACTAATCTCTCATTTTTTCAACACAAGACCATTTTGGTTACATATCTGCCATGAAAGGTGGCAACCATAACCCCAGATTTACACTACATGCAACTCCAGTCCGCTGCACTGCGGTGCACAGTTTGCAGCTGTTCCAATTTATACAGCCTCCGCTTCGCTCAGCTCTGCTCCAGTGCGACGRGAGCGTGTGCAGGAAGAAGAATGGGCAATAAATCCAGTGTTAAATGTGGAAGTCAGAGCGAAAAATAATTAATTCTGTGAAAGACAAACTCCAAACAAAGCTGAAAACATTGATATAAAGGCAGATAAAATCATAGAGATAAAAATCTCTATGGTTGAAAGTGTCATATTTTGGAAACTTCTGATTTCAAAATAAAATCCACGTGTATTGTGTGTGTACACATGCTTCATGCTGCATGTTGCCATCTGCTTCCCAAACAAAACCATACATTATGACAGCATTTGTGTAGAAATATGTCCATACATTGATAAATATAGCTGAAATTTTGACAGAATTATTCCACCTTATGCTGTCTTATTTTGAAAGTACAGATGTTGTGTTAGTTCCTTTTCCTGTTGGTGCGACGTGATCTTTGTAAATTGACTCTGGAGCAGCTCCGGCATCCAGCAAAACTAGGATTGGATCTAATTTTGCCTGTTCGCCATCCGCTCACTGCCATCATGCGCCGCCGTGCGGAGCCAGTGTAAATACTCTCATTGATTATAATGGTTGCGTATTTGCTGCAGAGGTCGGACCGGAGTAGAGCAGAGACACATGTAGTGTAAATTGGGGGTTAGGCTTYCGTTAAAGGAAATTGTTTGTCTTTCTGCTTTCTTCTCCCTGAACTAATTTTTATAGTGCTGGTCAAGATTTGCCTCAAATTTGCTGTTCAGCATTTTCTTTATGTTTAAAGTAAATGCAACTTCTCAACTTCAATAGCCTACTTTTGAAGCTCATGTTGTATTTAGGTCCACTTTGCAATCAATGCATAATGTTCACTTAACAAGAATAAACTGAATAAAATAAGTAAATAGAGTAAATAAAATCTGTACCCAGGCTAATGTCCCAAACTAATGTGATGAGTCGTCATTGTCTGAACATTTGGCCAAGAATTTTTCCTGGCACAGTTTCTCTGTGCACCAGGTGGYATGCAAGAGTTATCTTTGAGAGTCAGTGTCCTAAAAAAACATTAAGAATGCATCCCAGAAGACACTGACTGTGATGCAGCAAAAGGTACAGGATGGAATTACACCTGGGTTGTCACATCAAAGTTTTGGTTTTTAGTTTTGTACTTTGCACAAATATTCTTCCATTTTTTTTTAAATCATTTGTTGCATCAAGTTCGTTTATTTCTGTTTGTTTGCAAACATCTAACACTGAACTCTGGGGTATAGTTCAGAAAAAAATGCAATAACAATTACCACAATATTTCACCATCACTCCAGAATCTGATCTATACTTCTTCAAGAATTCTTTTGCTTCTGTGTCTCTGTGTCATTATATTACCTTGACCTCCAATATTTCTGGTCATTCTACTTTGAAAAATGTTTTGTTATCTTCAACTGACACCTCTTGCTTTATAGTTATTAGCTTTTTATTATTTTTATCGTTATTACTATTTTTTCTTTCCAGGCAYCTAGAGGGCAGCTTAGAGGAAACCATTGCTGCCAATAGTTGTGGAAATGTTGGAGAGTCAAAGTTTGGAAACCGGCTTCACTTGGCTTTTCCTTCCAGTGATTGTGAACAAGCCATAAACCCAAGAAGCTAATTAAGGTCTCAGAACTTAATTAGCTTCTTGGGTCTTTGGCTTGTACACAAAAACCTAATTAAGGTCTGAGAACTTAGTAAATGTTATGAGAGCTCAAATTCCTTGGTATGACCAAACTTAAGGCATTTTAGAGTTTTTTTTATTTTATTTTTTATAAATCTTTTTTCATGCCATGCCATTGAACCATAACCATGTGTTTAAAATGGGTATGTATATGTGTGTGTGTG
>NW_013952968.1:106240-109898 GCF_001266775.1 Austrofundulus limnaeus
GTAAATCAGTCTCAAAACAAGATCAAAAAGACTTTTTGGCTGGATATAAGATTTTAAAACTTGGTTAGGTGGACATTTTTTGTAGTGCAGAGGAAGAACCAGAAGAAGAGTTGATCCTGAGAGAAACTGAGACATGTAAACTCCAAGCATTTCAGGGGCCACAGTTATTTTTGATTTTTTTTTTCAGGGTTGGGGGGTACAATGYCACACCATCATCAAATCCATACCCAGAATGTTGTTTTGACTCATTCATGCATGTTTGGGAAATCCTTGAATCTTCTGTGTGTAACTATTTGGAGCTGCCTAAACACTCCCTGGAGCTCAGTCCCCAGCAAAACGTGCGCATGACAGAACACCMCTCCACTTGTGTGTTTCTCACATGTGATGGGTCAAATGTAGAACACAAATCTCAGTATTGTATGGGAACATGAACTGATGACAAAAAATGATACATTTAAATTTTTCTATGTAATTTTAGATAGTTATCTTTTGCGGGGTTCATCTTTCAACAAGAGAAAGCCCCATATAAGGTGAAGGGAGATCGCACATCTGAGGTGGGAAACTGTAAAGGGATAATTTAGGGACAGAACAAATTGTTGTAAATAGATAGGTTTTAACAACCTGAGCTTGGTTAAATAATTCCTTAAAGGAAGCTTTGGTGCCTTCTAGTGATCTCTAAATATTTGTTGTACTTCCAAGGATTATTTTTTGAAATTTCTATTAAAATATGTCTTGTGGTTCGTGGGGAACTTCGTTAATGGTCCAGATAAATACAGACAAGTAAACACAAACAGGCAAAGATCATCCTGCATTTCACATTTTTTTTTATGTCTACTGTATGTGTTAATTGTTTATTATATCAAAAAGACTTTAAGTGACATGGTTTGGAGAAATTTCAGGCTTGTATTTCACATTCCAGAAGTAGTTAAACATAATCCAAYTGCATGAATAATCCATACATCTCTACTTTTTTTTTGTCATTTATTACCCTTTAATGATTTATTCAAATTAACAATCAGTGTTGCATGTTACTCTGTAAGGAAACTTCCATCACTGGTGGGCACATATCCTCTTTAATGCACAGTGACAGGTGTGTGCAGAGGGGTTGTGTGCAGGATGAAGTGTTGGATGTAGGATTCACAGAATAAGCCCCGAGGATGCTCCTGTCCCAGCCAAAGTGATGACAGATCACTCAGCTTGTGAATACTTACTTATGGAAGTGCTCAGCAAGTGAAACATCTGCTTTTATTGACTAAGTTGGCTCACATCACAGAAATTTTACACTCCAACCTCCCACCCCCAACGATGGGCTTTCATCCGATTTTGCGCAGCAGTGTTCAGCTGGAGAAACTATTTTATTGCCAGATAAATAATTAGGCAAGTTGGAATGATTTTGAGGAACATCTTATTTATTTTTTTTTACGTCAAATGTAATTCTGAAAACTAAGATATGTCAAATATTTAAATGCTGACTTTTATTTATCTCTTTAAGAAATATGAGACAAAACAGGCTTGGAATAAAATCAGTCAAAAAAAATAAAATAATCAGTTCCTGCCGTAATTTAGGCCCATGTTTCTCATACTGAAGTGCAAATACCACAAGTAGTACTCTTGATTCCTCTAGTGGTACTAGGGGGTGTGGTGTGTGTGTGTGTGTGTGTGTGTGTGTGTGCGTGTGTGTGTGTATGTGAAGGGGCATGTCCACCCTTCTTAGAGCAACTTCAAAAGTTCATTTGTTGTAAATGTCCAATGAATACCTATCCTACTATACTTAGAGTTACATTAAAATTTGCCCACTAAATTTTAAGGCATATTTTGTGAACAAATAGTTGACTTTAATAGATAATGGCAACATTTAAAAGATGTATCTTGTGTTAATAATTAAAGCTCTAAATATGCATCAGGGGTGGCTCTTAGCTTCTACCACACCAACATTTAGAGCCATTCAATATGGTGGCCTACATAATTGAGGTATACATTCAAAAATCATCAGTTGCAGATGTACATGTAGTGATTATATTCTGAGAATTGCATAAAAAATATGTTAATGGTACACAAGWTATTTTGCTATAGACAGAAACACTCTGACATGTCAAAAACATTRTCTCCAAGCAAAAGGCAAAATAAAACTCTGAAAAACATTTTCCCTTAGCCATMTGAACTAAAGAACAATACATGTATTTAGCCATAATGTGTTTTTTGCCCATTTTTTAACTGATCTTGATATCTTACCTTGATATTACATAGCTGCAAACAACCAAATACGGTGCAAAGATTTGAGATAAGGGATTATTTTGTTGGTGCAGTTAAAATAAGCAAAATAAAATAAAATAAAATAAACAAGTCTGTGATTTAAACAGGTTATGAGGCATTTTGTCCTCCAAAACTGGTTAGGTCATTTTAAACAGATGTTCTCCTTCATGATGTGATGGACCAACAGTCTTACCTCGAAGGACAAACAAATGGGGTAGAACCCAATCAGTTTCAAGGAAACCAGTGAGCATGCTCTTGGTCACGTTCTTGACTTTACRCATCAGGTTACTCCTCAGAAACAATGGGCTCCTCCATTGTAGACAACAGATTGGTTTCTGGGTCATCAGCGAAGAGTCTTGACATGAAGGTTGAATTAGTTTGATGCAAAGTTTGATACTTGATCTCTGCACTGAAGGAAGAAAAAAAGCCAGCTCTTGCAAGAGGTCTGACTGAATTCTGAAATGTGTTCTAAGTGCAGAGTGCTTCTTATAAGTGATGTCCTGAAAAAGAAAACGAGGAAAATTTAATGCAGGGGCATTTCTAGCCCTTTTTTATTATAATTTATGTGGTGCTCATGTTACTACACCGAGGAGTACATAAAAGGCATATTTTTTTATGTTTCTCTGTAACTTTACCAAACGCAAACCTAGCAAGCCGCTTCATTCAAAGGATTATCGATGCTTCTTATAAGTCTTTGCGACTGTAAAATATTTCCAATAAACACAATGTAATACACTTTTCTGTCTTTGGTCTTTTCTTCAGCTGCTTTTGTATTTATTGAAATCAGCAGAGCTCACATCTTTCCAACTGAAACAGTCATTTCTTTCATTTCCAAGAACAGCTTTTTGTCATCACATTTGATGATGAAATGTTGATAGTTGTGCGTTCATGGTCGASGCTCCGTTTGATTCACTCGGCAATCATTTGATGAAACAAATTATATAAATATCTCTAAAACTCTTTTTTTTCTCCCCTCAGTGGCCTTGTAAGACTTGTACATAGCTTTTAAAAAAGGCTTAAAATACAAAAAATAAAATGTAGGGAACCAATTATTATTATTATTTTTTTATTTAGGTGAATTTTCAGTTAGAATTCCCACAACTGTTTTCCTATTTATTGTTGCTTGCTTACACTTTTCTTCTATTTTTTAACTGATGATTTGGTCATGCATGACTTGGTGGTAGAGTCCCCTTTGCCTGCGGCACTTTGTTTTGTGGTGCGAGTTTGCAGCATTTTATTATTAATATTTGTTTATTTGTTTATTAACCTGCAGTTGGTTGTGTTTTTGGTTCAATGACCTTGTAGCAGCTGCTGATGCTGTTTTTGTCTTTTCCTATTTGGTTATTCACTAGGCATAGATGATTGTAGATTTTTAATAGTTTGTTTTGTTTGTTTGTTCATATAT
>NW_013952968.1:110291-119641 GCF_001266775.1 Austrofundulus limnaeus
TTGTTAAAACTGTCACTAAGTCCTGACAGCAGAACACGAGACTGATAATCTGTGAAAAAAATAATAAAATAAAATAAAATCAAGCTCATCTGGCTCCTTCCAGTGATCCTACTGTCATTTGCAGAAACACACCGCTCCAGGTCAGAAACAGCCAATCAGAGCCAGGTAAAATGTCGTTCCAGTCTTAATCAAGCCCATATACGCTCTTGCTCCCATTTGCTCTGCTCTTGAGCTTGAACGACAGTGGAAGCCCTGTTGTTGCATCSACAGCAGGTCCTGCTSTGGGGGAGACATACATGTCAACTYTTWYYRACTTTTACCTGTRYAATGAGCCTCAGAAATCCATTTGTTTTGCAAAACATAYGTACTAATCACATTTGGGGAGGTGCAGGCAGACTTTCGGCTGCGGAGATGACAGTGCCTGCAGCAAAAGCAGGATGAAGTGAGGACGGAAGAACTTGTTTCTAACAGCATAGCTGGTTGGAAATGGATATTTGATGTTATTTATTGTTTATTTTTTTTACATCCTACAGCCTCTGAAATGTAAAATAATTTTGAAACCGAGATTTTGAAAAAAATCTATAAAACATGAAAAAACGTACATATGCCTGCAAAATGATGGAAAATCCGCACAACTTGACGTGTATGGGGAGGAGCTGTGGAGGGAAGGCTGTAACGTAGCATAAGGAGGGACCTTCAATGTGGCTTGTTTAAATTTTCAGCCTAAGTCTACAGTTTGTTTTTTTTTTGTTTTTCAGAACTCCCTACTGCAGCTTTAAAGACATTCATTCAATGTAACATAATCTTCATGGAATAAAAACATAACAGTTATTAGTTGTAATGCAAAAACATTTATTTTTGCTAAAGGCACCCGTTGCATAGTAGGCACATCGCTGTCTTCATAAAACCAGTCTGTCCATATGACTAGGATGCTCTCCAGTGGAGGTGTCCAAATATGAGTGTCCAAATAGAAAAAAAAGAAAAAAAAAAAGAAAACCCCTGACCACACTGCATGGATTATGTTGCTTATCCCCTATAGCCTCAGAGGATTGCCAAGCAAGGATAAAGGATGTGTTTGGGGAAAAAAAATCATCAGACTGGTCCTGGATAAGGACTGGAGAGTGGGGAGATTATTAGCTCTGAAACACGTTTCACAAACAAAAGTCAACTAATAGCTTCGTAATGGTCATCAAGGTGTTTTTCTCTGCTATTATATCTCACTATTCACTTTAATTCAACACCAAGAGCTTGGCATAGTTTTAGGAAAAGCATGCAAATTGCACATGTGATGCACAGTTCCATTAGTTTTCTGTGCGTTTATATAAATTATTGTTGAATCATACACTCAGTCATACCTAAAAGGTGATGTTTATTATGTTTCGCATATTATAATACTTTCTGTATAATAGCCTCTGGGCCCAGTACAGATCATCTACAAAATGCAGGTTTGTGCTTATCAGCTAATGAATAGATAACATGAAGGCAACAGCAGCTCAAAGCTTTGGTTCATTTATGCATCAGCTGAACAGATTTTATTGTTTTCTTTGCTTAAACACATCTATTGGATTTTGGTTATGTAACATCCCTTTTTATTTTGAAAAACTGCTGATTGTGTGGACAAGCTGGGTATGATGTGGGAGGCTATTATAAATAAAAGCATTTATACGCCCTTCTACGCAAGTTTTATTTGTTGCTTATTTTACAGCAATAAATGTGCAACACTTCATTTTTATCTGCTCTGAGAGGTGAGGATGTTTTTTTTTTTTGCCTGTGTCTGTGAATTTGTTTTGCTGTAGCATTAGCAAAATACTTCATAACTCATAGGACATATTTTATTGACAGGCTCAGAAAGTAATCAATATACAGTATATACTTCTACAACTGATCAACTTTTGGAGTCAAACAAAATTTTCTGCCACAGCCAAATTATGCAAAAATCTGATATAGTAGGAGCTGAACTTTGTAACCAGCCCATACCCTAAGTCAGGGCTATTCAATTGGTGGCCCGCGGGCCTCATCTGTCCCGTGAGTGACCAAAATTCGGCCCGTCAGTTGTTGTTTTTTTTTTTTTTTGTATGCGCACTCGGCAGTTAAAATTACAAGCAGTTGAAGATAAAACTATAAAAGTGAAAATAAAATTGGTTTAAAAATTTACCAAGTCAGATATGTCAAAATAATATTTGTGTCAAATAGGACGCATAATAAGTTATTTTTGTTTTTGATATTGTTTAAATAGATTTACTTTTATAGGGTTCTGTATGTTGCATTCATGATTAAATACAGCAAAATAAACTATTTCAAATGTAACAGATCTTTGTAACACTTGGTCTATTTACATAATCATTTTAACTGCTGGATGTTCGGCCCCTCAGCTGTTGACCTGCAGTAACTGTGGCCCCCAGAGCAATTTAGTTGAATAGCCCTGCCCTAAGTCGTATCCATTGTTCAATATTTTTATTAAAATCTTTAGCATCAACTGTTGGAGTCAACCTTGTTAATCTTTTAGCTAAATGTTGTCTAAATTACCAGACAGATTTTCATAAAACTTTCAAAAAGTGATTTGTGGATGTCATTCTACAGCTAATTACAGTTTGGAGTCTATCCAATTCAAGATATTCAGCACATCTAATCAACCATTCATGTTTACAGATACTGAGCTTAAGTTTGGTATGATAGTAGCTTAGGCTCAATGACAACACATACTCCAAACACAGATCATGTTAGATATTTTTAGCATGATGTTCTGCATACAATTATGCTCAAGGTTTAACTACAATGACACCATCTTAAATGTAAAGTGATCTTAATTTCCAGCTATTGCAAAAAAAGGCTGTTTTTTTTTTCAATGAATGTTTTTTTAAGGATTACCTGTATGCTTATTAGTGATACAAATTGGATACAGTACCGTGTTTTAAACCTACATTAGGAGCAGAACCCACAGTTTGCCAATATTGTTTATTAAGCTGTGTTCATTTTAATGTGTGCGTCTCCCTTGAGGATTATATGTTGACATCTGTTGCCATGGTGTGAATTGGATGGGCTTCAGGAAGAGAAATATGAGCGTTATGGACAGTGTGGTCTCATTCATGGTGCTTTTTGTTTAAAAGAAATAAACACACTGTGTGAAATCCATTACTGTATTTTAGCAATGACATTCTAAACATATGTATTTTGTCAAGAAATAATGACTTAACATTTTACAGGCATATTTTTGTATGTTCCTTCATAGAAAAACATGAATTGTATCTTCTTCTTTTTCYACCTGTGATAAGCATGTTGAAAAGCTTCATATTAAATGTGTTTCATAAGTCATCAAGCAGCCTTTACCGAATAAAATGTTTTTGTCCGTGACTGTGCGTTTGTGTGTGGGTAGTGTTAGCGAGATATCCCAAGCACCGCAGGATGTATTTTAATGAAACTTTTAGAAACCAATCTGCATCTGCAATTAAATAAAATATGAGTCAGTTCAGTTTTGAATGAGTGCCACAGCTAACCAAACTTAGTCAACACAAAAATGTCTATTACCGATTTCTCCAGATGACAATCGTGTGTCAGTCATATGTTGATCAAGCAATTTTTTTTTAGGTTTGACCAAAACGGCTGTAACCACATCATTTGTCAGCATGAGATGATCTAAATTTAAAACGTTGATGTGAAAGGCAGCCTCATCACGTGTTTATTGATCTGGCTGCCTTAGATCATTTTACTGTATTGATAACCTAAAACTTATTTTAAAGATGATCAGATGTAAACACATTCTGTCTGATCTACACTAACATTTGACAGAAGTGTACAGCTCTGTAACCTATAATCACTAACTCTAATAGCCCGTCATTTCAATGGAAATGACCTTAAATCAAACCACTCAAAATTTCCTTTGTCTCCTTTTTTCCGTGGCAACTTTGCGCTCATCACCATAATCGTTGATTAATGACCAGACTATGTCACAGTAATGGAAGCTGCTTGAGCTCTGTAGAAAAGAAGAGATAAAAATCCACTGTATACGAGAAATCTTATGAAAAACCTCTAATCCATCTGCCTCTGCATCAGCTGACATTAGCTCATGTGAATGATGGTTTGATCAAAACATTTTTTTTAACATTAAAAATTAACTTTACAAAGAAACCCACTAATCAGCATGGATATTTGCATTTAGTTTCAACATACGTTTTGAAATGGAACCATGGAGACACACTGGACTGAGCCGAACCGCACAGCCTGGTTGTCTCTCTGGTTTAAAACGTACACGGTGCTGTGCCCCAACGGAAAACTTGTGCATGACAATTTTGTACTGAGCTGCAACACTGATTTTGATGAAAATAGAAAGTACTGCCGACATTGCTCCTACTTCTAGCTACTTTTTTAGCATGTTGTTGTGATCACGTGGGCTCTCCATGCTGGATCCAAGCACTGCTGGATAGAAAGGCTGGAGCAGAGTCAGTGGACTGCTGGATTGGACTGCTTAAATAGGAATGCTTTTATTGGATATTTTTTATGCAGGCCGATAAAATCCAACACCCATTTTTTTGGATCATATTGGACCGACATCCGAAATTAATATCRGATCGGGACACCCTTAGTGATAGGAGCCGAGACTGATCCCCAACACGTACCCTGATTTTGAACAGATTGCATGGGATCGTTAGTCAAAAAATTTGCCATTACCCATTTTGAGCCAAATTTATTAGCAAAATATCTCATAAATGGGCAAACATTAATGGGACTTTCAAGAAATAATCATTAGATGTAAATACCTACAAATTATTAACTTTCAGAGTCAAACTAATTTAAGACCATTGTCAACTGAATTTAATAAACATAATGACTTTTTTCAGTTACTTATATTGTGCATGAATTTGGTGTTTGTAGCTGACAGTTGTTTACAACAAACACTCTGAATCTGGCACCAGTTGTGGATGATGTCATTGTCAAGGTTTAGCCAAAATGACCAAAACTCCTTCTCAAACAACAACAACAACAGCAACAAAAATGTATGTACAAAAATATAAAGAATATATAAAACTCACGCATTAAAGGCAACAGGCAACATGTATTCTTAAAAGGAATGCAAGGCCTTTAATTAGGTTTTGAGAAATAACTATGCCTTATGTACAGTGAGCGCCTGTTCACGCCTCCTGCAAACATGGTTCCACACTGTTATTAACTTGGAGTTATTGAGTCCAATAATCCTGTCCCTATTAACTCTGTTCTTTGCTGATGAGCTTTGTTTCTATGCAGACAACATCCTATTTACCACTGCCCCCTTACTTTTTAGGACACAGAGAAAAAGTTAATTACCCTGGCTTCCTAATTGGGTACAGAATATCTATATGAATCATGCATGATTGTGACAAACGTTTCTAGCTAAAACACATGAAAGTATAGCTTGGTCGACTGTGTG
Organism: Austrofundulus limnaeus; assembly: GCF_001266775.1. Classification (NCBI taxonomy): domain Eukaryota; kingdom Metazoa; phylum Chordata; class Actinopteri; order Cyprinodontiformes; family Rivulidae; genus Austrofundulus; species Austrofundulus limnaeus. Next base: position 115,693 of record NW_013952968.1, read on the forward strand.
GTTTAAGTTCAAATCTAATAATTAATTATGGTCTGGCACCCTACTCCAGCTGTTTTCTCTGTTTCAGTCCACATCCTCTATTAAACTTTCCCGAAGTGTTTCTCTGACAGTTAGCATAGGGTACCATGTAAAACTACTCTGAGAACAACTCCAGCTGCTCTCCTCTTTCTGACAAGTGGTGACACAGTAACTGTCGATCTTTCCTCCCCCATTATGAAGGAGGTTTTCACATCTCTCTACTCCAGACTGCCAGTCGTCTTTTCTCCGTTCGCATTTCTCTTTGAAACTTGCTACACTCCAACAAATCAAATTGTGAYGTATCGAACAGCAGTGTTCTGAAGTACCCGCTTCTCTGACAACACCGCAGACAACTCTGGATGTCTGCTATGCTACATTGTTCTTATGGTAGCTGGCTGTGTAGCATAGAAACAAACAAAAAAAAGGTCATTCTGACAMCTTGGCTGTAAGAATGAATTGAATCAACTGCTGTACGATTTATGGCTGTTGGTTTTAACAGATGCTCAATAAGAAAAAAAAAATAACGTAGGTTTACTTTAAAGAATGGGTTTTAATAAATAAATCATATACAGTTCTGTGCATTCATGTTAAGTCATCTTTTTTCCCTCTTTTTCCCTCTCTTCTAAGCAGCTAAACTTCCCAGTATTTTAAAGTAGTATTTATTAGCCGTGTTTCCATCAACGTTTTTCAATGTGCATTTTGAAGTATTGCATCAGAAAAGGTGAATGGAAATGGCATGATTCGGAAAACAAAAAAAAAAAAAAAAAAAAAAAAAACTTCCTCTAAATTGCAAACAAGTTGATACGCTTGCTTGAGGTGTTTTTTGGGTTTTTCAAAATAGTGTTAATGCGCAAAAAGAGATATGGAAACACATTTGCCGATTAAGTTCTGACGCAGTGAACATTTACCTCACATGATTGATCAGCTGTTCTTGCTGTTTGAACAGTACCAGTACCAGAGCGATTGCAACTGTGACTGGCAGTTGGACCCTCCTCCCGCTGTCGGAGTATTCTCTCCATTTTCCTGAGATGCAACTTTTACTTCCTGTTTACTACAYGCATGCATCTGACGTAATTGATTCGCTTCAAGCCAGTTGATGGAAACACATCTGATACGCATTTCTTCATTTTTTTCCTTTGAAATGTAAAAAATTCACTCAAAATTTGAATTAAAATTGGGTGGAAACACGACAATTGATAGTTGATGCTGCACTGATGACACCCTTTGCAGGTTTTTACTGATGAATATGTCTTGTTTTTTAAAAGGGTTTAAACTTTACATGACAATTTTGAAGCGGATACGATGAAAGGTTTGAATGGGACGTTTTTACAGGCAAGGCATTTTTATACTGCCACTGGGTGGCACAGTGGCCAAGTCACAATTGTATGTGGCCATTTTCAGAATTGAATGTTAAACTGTCAAATACATTTTTGCAAGTTTCGGACAATATACAGTGACTTTACCCTCAACATGTTTTTTATAACATATCCCACACCATATTAATTTTGATAAAACAACAAAATACTATAATTCTTGTGCACCATCTTGTCAAGAAGTGTTGGTCCAAATTTGACGTTGATATGCTCAAGTTTGAGGAAAAAATATTGCTTTGTGTGATGTGAGAATTGCCTTTTTTTTCAAAATGGATGACTTTCTATATGTTTTATGATATGGTGCCAAGAGACGTTGTAGAACCTGAATCAGTGCACCTATGAACCACATATCTAAGTGTGTGTTAAAGAGGCGCTAGAGAGTAAATTTGCAACAATTATATTTGGATCTTTGTCTTCCCATCTTTGCACAAGTTCTAAATATCTGCCAAGTTTCAAGATGCTCAGCCTTCTGGAACATTATAAAAATGGCAGTTATGTACATTTGGGGACATGTTTAAGGTTGCAAAGCTGTCGTAACAACACCCTTTGGTGACTGCTAGCAATGAAAATTTTCTTGATTTCTAAAAGTATTTAAACTTTACACTGCAAGAATGAAAAGTTTGAGGGGGAGAGTTTTTCATACTCAGTATTGCATGTTTATACTAACACTAGGTGGCACAGAGGTCAATTAACATTTACATGTGGCCATGTTCAGGAATGCCTATCTGTCACATTCATTTTTTTTGAAAACATTTTGGACAATTTACAGTGATATTAACCACAACATATTAAAATTTAAAATTGGCATGCTCAAAAAATAGGTGTTATGAGAGCCTGGGTTGCTCTRATAGTGGCCTTCAGCTCTTCAGAATTGTTGGGTCTGGTGTATCACACCTTCCTCTTCATAATACCCCACATATTTTCTATGGGGTAACATAACTTGCACCCAGTAACAATCCAGTCATTTTTGTCTTTAGCTCAGGCAAGACACTTCTGATGATGTCTCTTGTTCAAGAATTTCTTGACACAAGGAATGTGACAGCTGAAAGCCATGTCTTGCATACATCTGTGCTTGGTGGTTCTTGAAGCACTSACTCCAGCTGCAGTCCACTCTGTGAATCTCCACCACATTTTTAAATGGGTTTTGTTTCACAATCCTATCAATGGTGAGGTTATCCCTATTACTTTTATACTTTTTTCTTCCATATTTTTCCTTCCTTTCACCTTTCTATTAATGTGCTTGAACACAGAGCTCTGTGAACAGCCAGCCTCTTTACCAATGACCTTTTGAGTATTGCCCTCCTTGTGCAAGGTATCAATTGTCATMTTTTGGATAACTGTCAAGTCAGCACTCTTCCCCATAATTGTGTAGCCTACAGAACTAGACTGAGAGACTATTTAAAGGTCTTTGCAGGTTTTTTGAACTAATTAGCTGATTTGTGACACCAGGTGTCTTCTTTTTTGAACCTTTTTACAAAGTTGTAAATTTCTGAATTAATATGAATATAATATACAAGTTTCACTTTTTGAAAGGAATTATGTAAATAAATAAACTTTTTTTCATGATATTTTAATTTTATGACCAGCACCAAAAATGTGTGGTTTTTATACTCAAACATTTAAGAGACTGTTGAATTTCCTCAGTAGGTCACTCTCCACTCCAACTTACAAGAAGGAGAAAAATGAACCGGTAGTTGTGATTTGTGATTAAGGACAGTGAGAACCCAGGTGTTTTAAAGGTATGAGGTTTCACTAGTTTCCACTTGCCCCAGTGGGACCTGGACTGACAGTAGCTGCAAGATGGATTTAACATTTCCACCAGATGCTTTTCTGGCCCATGGGAATTYAAATTCAATAGAAAACAGTTCTGTCCCATGTTGTTGTTTTTTTTTCTTTCTTTCCTTTTTAGGATATATTACAGTAACGCTAATTCTCAAGGGCAATTTGGTTGTAATATTTGGTTGTAACAGTTTTCCTGCTGTGTTAGCACAGTTCATCATTATGATGCACAGCCTGGAAACGTTATTTTTGAAAATGTATTCATTTCATCACAATAAGTATGTTTCCATCAAGGCTTTTTGATGCGCATTTAGAAGTGTCGCATTAAAAATGTGAAAAAAAGTTGGATGGACACAGCAAAATTCGAAAAAACATCCTCAATTCGCTAAAAAGGTTTTACGTTCGCTTGAGGTGGTTTTTGGGTTTTTTGAAAAACACTTAATGTGAAAAAGGACAGATGGAAACACTTTTGCCGAATAAGTTGTGACGTAGCGAACATTTACCTCACGCAGCTGATCAGCTGTTCCCCGGTACCGGTATCAGTTTCGGGTCGGCTGCAGCCGCGACATGAAGCATAACCCTCCTCCCGAAATTATAAATTGTAGGGCTGGGCCTACTTCAAACTTCTTAGAATTACTCTTAAGAATGCTGTTAAAACTCCCACCATACCAGTCCCAAGGTTTAACAAACTGAATTTTTTTTCAATTTTTTTCAGTTTTTTTTCACACACACACACACACACACACACACACACACACACACACACACACACACACACA
>NW_013952968.1:120116-126668 GCF_001266775.1 Austrofundulus limnaeus
AAAAAAAATCATCATGGATAAAATATTTGCTTTTGCTGTTCATTTTTTAATATTTTTTACCACTTTTATAAATCATTAATATGTTAGACCTATATATTTATCAGTTGATTCAGAACTTACAGCACAGCTGTTTTGTTGCCAGTTGGCCCCTAAGGACACATTCTGAGGCAGAGAACTCCCTGCTTACTTAAATTAAGACATAATGCATCAGGGGTGAAGGTGATCCCTATATTATTCTCTTAACCACATAAAAAGAAATGGAATGAATGGCATTGGATACAAATGAGCCTAACTATGCTAAGGATGTAGGCTATCATTAATCAGGAATTAGCTTTGACCTTTGATGAGGGACACTTGTGGCTGAATGGCTCACTCAGTGAGATAAGATCAGACTTTGGTTCGCCTTCACATTGTAATAAGGAAATCAAATTAGATGTACAGAATAAGTTAAGTAAACATACATGCGTTACCTTTCTGAAATCAATTTTGTTTATTCTCTTTAAGTCTTACATTTGCTAGAAGTGAGATATAAAGCTAATCTTTTCAACTCGGCTCCACTTTTATTTATAAACCACCTTTCATGTAATGACAGGTTCAACCTTGCTTTACAAAGCTAAACAGAACTTAAAGACAGACAATAAMAATGTCATGGGTCTCACCTGTGCCTTGTCTCTGCCACGCCCACCTCCAGGAGTCAAGTAATCATCCTAATCTGGCACATCATTGTAAACCTCCATATAAACTTCAGTCTTGCTTTCAGTCGGTGCCAGATTATCCTAGAGCCAGTCTCAGAGATTCTCCAGCATTTTGTCCTTGTTTTGTGACCACAGTCCTGACCTTGTTTTACGCCCCTTGGATTTCAGCCTCTCATCTCGTCCTCGTCTGTACCTCTGCCAAACGTTTTGCCTCTGGATTTGAAACCCTGCTCATACAGGACCACGTCTTCAGTCTTGCCCCTGGACTAGTTCCGGTCGCAGTAGCTGCCAATTCCTGGTTTTCCCTCCGCACTGCCACTAATAAACTGTTTAAAACTTTTTTTGTGTGAATGAGCTTTTGAGTTCTAGAATAAAAATCTTTTCAAAAAACAAAAGAAAGTAATTGTGGATTAAATTCTCAACCAGTAGTTAAATCCTAAATTTTAAACTGTAAAAGATAAGTAACTGAAAATTRAGTTATGCATTAAGTTTACATAATAATCACTGCCGGTTCCACAGGAGCCTAAAACAATTAAAGGCTGTGTTTTCATTTCTTGACCTGAAAGTTCTTGGTTAGCAATCTCACTGTCTAAGAGCAAATAATTCCAATGCTGCTGTAGTGGATAAAAATATTTCCATAAAGTTCACAAGTGTGTAATATTTCAAAATAAACTAAAAACCAGACAGGTGCTTTTTATGATTTTGCAAAAAGCACTCCCCTCCCAAAGGTTTAATGAAAACCGATGAAAATTCATAAAATAGTAGAGGTATTAGATATTGTAATGTACCACAGGAGACACAGAAACATTCAGTTGTACAGAAATTCATGGGGCACTAGTGTGCAGACAGCTTTTAATTAATTTACTTGTATTGTCTATAAAATGGTGGCATGCTGAAGCAGTTGGTTAGCACTGTTGCCTCACAGCAAGAAGGTTGCTGTTTTCCCATCTCTGGCCTTTCTGTGCAGAGTTTGCATGTTCTCCATGTGCACGGGTGAGTTCTTGTCATACACCATGGTGTTGTCCTATAAACAAAAAGAACATGCATGCTAGTTTACTTGAGAACAATTCACTGCCATTAAGTGATCATGTGTGTATTTCCCTGTCCTCTTTGTCCTGTTAGAGGCAAATAGTTTACAACAAATGTGAGATGCTTATTGTAAAACAATAGTTAAATCAATTGTTTCACATTTTGATACAAACCAACACTGAACAATTGGGGTATTTTTACAGCATATATTGTACTTAATTTCATCTGGACTTCAATCAAATAAATATAAACTTTTGTGTGTGACCTAAAAGTTGTCATTTGGGGATGGAGGTATGCACTTTAAAGAAGCAGAATGAAATTGAGCCTTAGCAAGACAAAKTATGTGTGCAAAAGAGAGGAAAAGCACAAGTTTCAAGAGTGATTTGTGACAAAACAATGGCAGCAAAGGTCATATGAAMGGTTTACAATGGTTTGAATACAGTGGAAAAAGACAGAACTGGATGTGTCAGAGCTAAAGATGCTGAGGTTCTTTGGAGTGACAAGGATGTATAAGGATTAGGAATGAGATCATCAGAGGTATAGCACAAGTTGAACCACAAGGAGTTAGAGTGGTCAGACTGAAATGGTTTGAACATGTACGTAGGAGGGACAGTGAATATATTGATAGGACGTCAAAGATACAGCTGTCAGGGAAAAAAAAAAAAACAGAGGTGATATATGGATGTGATTACAGAAAACATAGAGGTAGTTGGAATGAGGAAGAMAAAGGGAGAAGGACCCTTGAAGTAACAATTGAAAGGAGGACAAGAATAAGAACTTGTCAGTGTGAACCTCTATAGGCACATGTGTCCAATGCAAGGCCTGCAGGCCAAATGTGGCCTGCAATTTTTCAAAATCCATCACTTTTTTCAGGTTTTCAGTCTTGTCTGCGTGCTACCACTATAGTGATAAACCAGTTCTGATTCAATTGGGCTAAAATGTTCAGTGCAATACTGTATGTTCCAAATCATTTGTAGAAACATATCAGTTGTAATATTTACAGCAAGAGCACATWTTGCAGTGCTGTGAAGTTTAGCCTTCTCTGACATTGTATGAAGCTTTTATTTGCCCACTGTAGTTGTTAATGTCACTGTGGTAAAATGGACACGAAGTTATTGGGGTTTTTTATAAGTTAGTTTCTTATATCTGAAAAACAGTGCTTTGGTTGTTGAAATATAATAAATAGGATCTTATATTGTATTTGTTAGCCCGCCCACACAGCATCACCACTAATGATCAATGTTTTTACCCTTTCTTTTTCCAACAGATTCTGCCAAATGTTGCTTTTGAATTATGTTTTGTGCTTCCCATGTGCTCTAGTCAGAGTTCAGCTTGTTTTTAAGTTTGCGTGAAACACATTTGAGTATGTGCTGTAAAATCGGGGTCCAAAGTGGACATTATAAACACAAAGTTTGGAAATGTATAAGAGCAGCACTTTGCACTCAAGCTGACTTTATTTTCCCTCTGCTGCTTTCGTAGTTACATCTACAATGTTTCTTGTATTTGAGCTAACTCTTACAAATATCTTAATTTTACAGATCATGCAATACAAATTTACCAAATTGCTGCATTCAGCATTTATGCAACAACTTAGTTACTGGACAAATAACAATATATTAATCAGGGTGCATGAGACATCCAGGAAAAAAAGAAATGTGAATCTTTAAATATGACCAGTTAGTCATTGACTATAAAATAAATAAAATAGATACCAAACTAATAAAAAGTAGTTAATTAACATTTTTTTTTCCAGCTAAACATAGGAATTGTTTAAAACAATTAACTACATGGCAGAAAATCAGGGGCCACCATGTTTTGCTTTGCTTTTGAGTTCTCCTCAATGTGGGCCCCCCAGGGTGTGTTAAATCTGTGTTTAAGCTTAGATWATATTGTAATGAGGTCCATCCAGATTCAAAGAACAAGAGAGCTCTTTTGAATAATTCAATGTGAACCTTTGGGATACGCAAACATAATTATGTCCCTGTCGATRGTAATTTTCACTATTTATATTATTTATATATTTATACTATTTATACATTCAAGTGCACAGAATTGTAAAAGAGGGCATAAAAGTATATGTACACTACATATGTATTACATGCATCATCTAATGAATAAATCAAATAAACTGTTCAGCCCAATCAACCCCTAAGGATTTATGGCACACATCTTTAAATCAGATGTATGCTTCCAGACAGGTCAATAAAAAAAAACAGCAGTGTTCCAATAAGAACTATAAATGAGCCAGATGGTTTAGTCAAATAACAGTGACTATTCAAAGTGACACTAAAATGTCATTAAGAATTGCAATAATGGAAARCTATGTTTCTGTGTTATCTGTTATACAATGTGAGCATTAATCTTCGGTACATTGATTCAGACGACCCTACATTGTTTACACGATCAGTGTCTTCACTACCTTGTTTGAAATACATTTATTTTAATACATAGTGCCTTGACATAGCCAACCGAAGTGGTGTAAAAAAAGAAACTACTGTCAGCATTTACTAAAACACAACACAAAGAGCTTACTTTCTCAGTTATTTGTTACTAAAATCAATATAAGAAACTTAGATTTGGGATAGGGTAAAAATATATGTTTTGACTCCAATCTTCTGCTGAATAAAGAATTGTGGGTATTCAACTTAGGTATACTCAGATTTAGTTCTTTAAAAACGTTTAAAATAAAGGCCTATCTCAAAGTAGTTGCACAGACTAATAGTAACACAATTAGTTTCTGAAATTTTATAAGTGATTCAGACTAAATAAATAAATTCAGCATAGAAAAAAAATGTTTTACATATATTTTAACTTCACCATGTAACAACTCCTGAAAACTCCAGAATAGACGTGAGAACCAAAACGTAGGTCCAGTTTTGTCATCCTGCAGTGTGTCTTCAGACAGAAACCTGTCCAAGAGAAGCTGTTCATAAAGTACTTATTTTTAAGGGACAAAGAAAAATGACCAAAACCCAGTAACAGTAGAGAAACAGTAACAGGAAGTGGCATCATCCTGTTTTGTAAAGTTGTGTTCTGTTCAATGACAAAYTAAAACTGTTTTCAATGTCTTTGCTTTGTTTTTATTGTTTTATTTGTATTTAATTTGCATTTTCTTATTATTATGTTTTACAATGTTTGTTTGATAAAATAAACCTTTCATTCAACACCGTGTCATCATTGTGTTCCAGTTTATGTTAAATATGCATACATTTCTGATACAGTGTTGTGGTTGAATTGCAACATAAAAAGTGCATTGTGTATGACTAGTATGTTTTAAGAATCTCATATTACAAAATAATAATAATAAAATACACAAACCAATCTAAAATAACTAAACTGGTCAAAATGTATTGTTGTGCATAATATCTGTTCACTATTCAAGTGTATTTTTGTTCAACTAGCCAACAACCTATTTATCAATCTGTCAAGCTGCAACAGACACAATCTATTTTTTTTTTTCCTTTCATCTTTGAAGTTAACACTGAACACATCAGTGTATTGTTTTGAGGCAAAAAGTGACTTGGTTCATATTGTTTCATGCAAAATGACAGTTTGTTTCCTTGTCAGTGCAGCTCTTGTCAGGGGTTACAGGAAGTCACATTTGAAGAGTATGTCAACTTTCTTTGACTGCTTTTTCTTTATATAAATGTTGAGATTTAGACTTTTTTTGTCAGTTTGAGAACATGAAAAAACAGTTCAGATCTACACTACCAAAAAGGGAGTGGAAAACTAACCAGACATTGTGGTCATCAAAATGCAGAAGAACCAGGTTTGAAGTGAAAATAAAACTGCAGATTTGGAAACAAAAGGACATGCTTAAATCATAAAGACATTTATCTTAAAATAATTACATTTGCATTAGAAATATCAGTACTTTTATGATGTAAAGGAATAAGAGTTGTGGTTTTAGACAGTTTTCAGCATGAACAGCCCTGACTGATGCACAGGTGAATTTTCACACAAGAAAAGAGAAGCAGCAGTCATCAATCACTCTTAGTCAGTCTGGGGTAAGTGGCATATCTATCCTAATTCAAGTTGTCTGTACCAATCAGGGATCCAAATTACRTAGTCAGCCTAATGTGTTTATCAAGACTTATTAGGACTTTCCCTTTACTTATAAGCTTTAAATATTTTAGATAAACTCTAAACTRTTAATGTAGTTTAACAAAAGTCATTAGATGTTTAATAGAAAATGGAAGTCTAGTTAATTAAAAAAAGCCTTTAATCCTTATATGTTTATCTTCTAATTTTTCACTGTAGAAAAGCACATTACTTTTTTGTGGGATGTTAACTTTCTAAACTTGCCTACCTGTGTTATCTGTATTAAGTATTTCAAATAAATGAAAAGCGCTTTTTTTCCCCCTGAATTCTTCTCCACAAGCTTCTGAGGCAGCTGAAGAACAGCAATGACATGACAGGTTCTGAAAATACATTTTCATGAAATATCAACTGCCCATTTACATTTATAAGCCTCAAAAAAGTTTAATCTGTACCTCTTAACTTAGTTCTATAAATATACTGAAAATCCACCTCTTCATATACACTCACCGGCCACTTTATTAGGTACACCACAATAGTAACGGGTTGGACCCCCTTTTGCCTTCAGAACTGCCTCAAATCTGTACCTCTTAACTTAGTTCTATAAATATACTGAAAATCCACCACTTCATATACACTCACCGGCCACTTTATTAGGTACACCTGTCCAACTGCTCGTTAACACTTAATTTCTAATCAGCCAATCACATGGTGGCAACTCAGTGCATTTAGGCATGTAGACATGGTCAAGACAATCTCCTGCAGTTCAAACCGAGCATCAGTATGGGGA
>NW_013952968.1:127452-131026 GCF_001266775.1 Austrofundulus limnaeus
ATCCATATCCATGTCCATGGCTGAGTTTACATAGTCTAACCCATCCATTTCTGAAGCAATGTTTTGTTTATTTTCACACAAAAAAGGTGATTGCCAATATTTTAAAATCTTTTTTTTTCCAGTAAATACATTTATCATAATTACTTATTATAGTAAGCATTACAGAATAAAAGGGAACAAAATAACCAATAGTGGCATGTAATTCAATAAGAATAAAAATAAATAAATAAATACATAAACATAAATAATTAAAATAAAATAAAAATTAAGCTGTTGACAGAAATACAAACTTTTGCATAATTCTATTTTTTTTGCTGTATTTTTTCTTTGTAATACATTTGCATAGAAAAAATAAAAACAAAACCAAGTATGAGTTCATCTTGTACACTGGGGAAAGTTTCAAATGATCTGAGTCAAATTATCCATAACAAGTTAATTAAACTTGTCTGCCCTTTTAAATTTAAATTTAATTGACTCATTTGAAAATAAATTGCATAAATTAATGGTCTGAAGAGTGCATGGGCCAAAAAAGGTAATATACTGTTGTGTCAAGATCTGTGAATTGTGTGTTTTGGTTTGAATTTTGTCTTTTTGTCTTTGATGTCGTTTTGTTCTATTATCATCTCCTTCTTTGTTTAAATACAATGAACACAAACAATGACCAACTGTATCTTTAGCAATCAGCTTGAGAAGTTAGACTTCTGTTTTTTCAACCCTCCTTTTTTGTAATATTTTTTAGCTTTTTTTAAGTTACTATAAAAGATTGACAACTCAATGCATGGTAAATAGTCTTACTTACTCCAGGTGTAAAAATCAGATTTGAAACTAAAATAATTTTGTTTGTTTTGTATATGACAGATTTTGAGGAGACGGCAGCTCAAAGTCAAATACTTGAAGATGGAATACATACTGTAGTTCTTTGAGTGTAGCTATCTTGTTCATCAGTAAATTTTTAAACACTGTTCAAATTTGAATGATTATTGATGTCACTACAAAGGCTGTACACAGTGACAAACAGTGTACATACCACGTGACTTTTTAAGCATCCCTCCTGGTTGCATGTTCCTCAGAAATAACAACTGCTTTGCTTTTAGCTTTTGCCCATTCTTTTTCATTTAAATGGACACATAAAGGAGCATGCATGTGTCTGTTTCTAAGGCTGAACATATGATAAAACTAGGAGGTGGAAAAATAAAGGAAAAGCTCTTAACTGTATCCGACTTTTCATGAAATTTGTTTTAAAGAGATGTTTAAAAAAAGCTRGATTGTTTGTGAACTTCTCCCCTTTAAGTGTATTCTCCTAACCTATCCAGGGTTGGTGAGAGTTTCTTTGAAGTTGAATATCTCTTCTAAGATAAACACTATGTGTTTTGCAGATTTGTGTCCCTGTTTCTTCCATCAATCACAGTTTTCTGGATAGTTTTATTCTGACATGTGGTTTTTGTGCAGCTGCTGTTTGGGGCTTATTTTTTGGACTGCATTTTTGTTTGACTCTTGTTGGCTTGGTGGTCAAGGAGATTGTGACAATGCCTTTGGCAGATCTTTTAGTCTTRATTTTCTTTATGTTTCTCATGCAGATTCGTTGGTGTTTTTGTCTTGGCTTGAATWTTTGTGTGGTTAAAATGGCATTTTGCACTGTGACTGCGCTGACGCCCATCAGTKTCTTAAGAGATTTATTTAGCTATTATACAGTATTTACATGAATAAAATGGACACAAATATGATCACTGTCAGTGTTGATAATATTTTTATAGCTTTACTTTAAATGCTGTTGTCATTGTCAGAAATACTGGTTTCAGTACTTTCAATTGGAAATTACCATCTCCAATGCAGATTTCCAACTTTTTAATTCATTTTTTATGACTTGCAGTTTCATTATTTGATTTTAATCACTTTAATTTTAGAACAGTTGCAACAGTTTGCCATTAGTTTTGCCTAATCTTTTCAAACACTCAATTGCACACAGCTCTTGCTGGTTTAAGTCATGTTTTTTTGTATTTTCACGGCACTTAGAGAGCCATTCAGTCTGGAGATTTTTTGCCACTCAGTGGGTGAAAATCCAATGCAAGTTATTTGTAATAATCTTACATCTCTCTCTGAGTTTTCTTGCTTTTACAGTGCTTTTACTTTTGTTACTTTCATGGTTGTTACCAAATCATTAAATAGTCCCTGCTGATACTTTCCGTATGTTGCGTTTGTGTTAATCTACCTTCACGTTTCTTTTTTTAAGGGGAGTTTCTGTTTGAAATTAAAGAAAGAAAAACTGTTAATCACAAATAAATAACTTTTAAAAATAAATAAATAAAATTATCAATGTAATTGTTTGAGATSTAAAACAAATTATATGCTTTGATAATGCTAAAAACACAAATATATCCATGTTTTTCTTTTTTTTTTCTTTTTAATTAAACCTTATTTCACTCATTAGAGAAGAGTGTATTCCACCCTGCCATWGCTGTCAGACAAGTATTGGGCAGTTATGATTAAAATAGAAGTGATTGATTTTGCTACAGACTTCCTCTAATGAAAGCCAGGAGAATAATTGACAGTGTGCACTCAGCGTCACAGCATCTTCCCCTCATGTATCCCAAGCTGCAAGGATATTCAATATTTAAATAAACATAAATGTGAGACTGCCAGTGGGAAATCGAAAGTACACACTTTAAATTACTCTCAAATATTAAACTACTTGCTGAAATAAATGGTCACACTGAAGCAGGCCATTATGCGCCAACCATTAACAGTGCATCATTTAGAAATAAGCTGATCAGCACTTTGAGATGTAACTGCCATTTGTAAAGAGGACGGATGACCTTCTGTGTTCATTATCGCCAGTATATGCCTCAAATTATGTGGATCAGTTGCATATCATTCTACAAAGAAGCTAAAATACGAGCAGATAGTTTGGCTTAAAAAAACTTTAATGACAMATTGGCAAAAATGTAGTAATACCAACTATATTGTGTTCTCACTTATAATTTTACAGCACCATATATATTAGCTATTGTCTAAAGTCAAAAGGGCAATAATGTTTTTGCTTTTGTTAGTGTGCATATGTGTGTGTTAAGTTTTCTGTTGTATGAGCAAAGCGTCTCATAAACCAGTGGAAGATTTTATTGAAACTGTCACAAAATTAGCAAATAAATGTTTACAAATGATTAACTTTTGTAGTCAGTCCTGTACAAGATGGCCACCACAGCCAACTGAGTTTAGGTAATACATAAAGTTTTATAAACTATCACTTCTATAGATATTGAGTTGCATGATCCTGGCTTCCTGTGGGGACCAGATTTCTGGCCCTTAAAGTTGCTTCTTGTTTGTGATACAACTTTAGCCATGACTGAGTTTAATACAGACTCTATGGCGGATATGAAAACAATCACTTTTGGGTAATTCAGTTTTTATTTTTATTTATTTATTTTTTTTGGGCGGCTGTGGCAGARTGGTTAGGGGAGTTGTCCTGGAACTGGAAGGTCGCTGGTTCGATGCCTCGCCCAGCCATCTCAGTCGTTGTGTCCTTGGGCAAGACACTTCACCCACCTTGCCTTCTGATGGTGGTCAGAGGGTCCGGTGG
>NW_013952968.1:131111-136811 GCF_001266775.1 Austrofundulus limnaeus
GCAGTTGTTGCAGTAACTTCAATGCTGTTTTTTCTTTCTTGTAGAACAAACTAAGACATAAGCAGAATATGGAAGGACGTTTGTTGTAAAAGCATTTTATTTTTCCTTCTGGTTCTTCTGAGATTTTGTTTTAGTTGTTCCATTTAAGTTTGAACTGAAATTTACTGCACTTTATTACTATTAGTCTTTTTTTTTTAAAGTTTAAGACTGAAGCAGAGTAAACTTCTATAGATGTGCTGCTAAAATTTACGTTATCATTTACATTTTAATTTAAATTTGGTAGTTGCATGTTGARGAAAATGTATAAAAATAACTTATTTTGTATTTTAATGTATGCAACAGCATTTGTTTTGCAGTATTTGTATTGTTAATACATTCAGAGTAAGTGTGGCCTCATAAAAAAGAGCCCTGTTTGAAATAAAATAAATGGTTTCAAGTTATGGTGTGATATACAGTATTTACCAACTTATCTACTTGTCAGAGTTTGCACTACCTTTTTATAGTCAAACGTAATATTTACCCATCAATTTTTGCATGATAATTGCATTTCATTTTCATTCTGTTTAATATTCAACAAGTTGAACAGATAATCCACACGAACCCTGCTACTTGGTATCGGTATCAGTGAGTACCTAAACTGAAGTACTCATACTTGTACTCAGTCTTGAAAAAACTGGTATCGGGACACTCCTATTGAAAAGCGCTCTATAAGTTCAGTATCATTTACCATTTTTCCAAGACTACTCCAAGACTGTGTACAAATTCTGGGGATGCATCTTTTGAAGGCAGAAGTTGAAGGCTATTTACATCAYGGTAATGTGCTTAAGACTGTCCAAATTTGAAGGTACCTGAAGTTCGAAGGCTCCTCCAATTGTGGCCCACAAAAGTATCCTCCTTTCCCCCCGATGTGGTATACTTTTCAGCCTACAATATCCTGTGTTGCATTACAAACTGACCTGGAGATTTTTCAAATTTATAATAATATTAATACTTAAATAGTTTGTTAATTTTGATATATTTTCAGTTATCATTGTGTACGTATGTTTAGCACAGTCACAACTGCTAGGTGACAAGATATATGCCAGGGTAAGGGTAGGAATAACACACTTTCTTCTGGTCTTTGCTGTCGAAAAAGGACCTGGCCCGAAGAGACTATTGTGAGTCCATTGTGCCCCTTCCTCTTGTACTCATAGTCCTGACTTCAGGTTCTTATGAACTTTCCACCACAATGTTGTGTGACAATTGAAATCTTCATTAAAGAAAGGAAATGAAGTGATCAATAATTTTGATACATCATAAATAATCATACTTGAAAAAACTGGGCAACCAAGCAAATTGTCAAACAGTAGGCACTAAATGCAAAGAGATGAAATTTGCCTGAGAACGTACAGTATTTCTGCAGAAAACCTTGCATCCCTTAGTTGATTAAAATGCATCCAGACATTGGGAAAATGATTCATGCAATCTTACTCATCATTTACACAGGATTGCTTCCATTACACCTTCATGACTCTTACAATGATAGGTTCAACAAATGAGCTGTGTGAAAACTAGAGTAGAATATTATGCACTTTAAAAAATACATTGTAAAGATACAAGTATATTTAAACTTTTATGGCTTGGATAATAGTTTTTCATTAACACTGACAAAACAGCAGGCAACACTTAAAAATGACTAATTGAATTAGGTATTGTCACTGATAATAACCTTATCAAGTCTAACAGGTTCGCAGTGAGGAATTGTTCATTTTTAACATGGCACTCTGGAGTTCCATCCTCTTTTAACATTTTGTTTTAATTCATTTTATTTTTGAAGGAGGACTTACATTAACTAAATACTCCCCATATTCAGTTTGAACTCTTGMAAATAATAAAGCAGACTAGATAAGTTATAGAAAACACAGTTTTAGACATTATCTATTTGTTTTAGGAGTAGCCCATGATCTATCATATTGGAAAACTGGTTTTGGTTATAGTGACTGGGGATGAAAAAAGAACCCATATAAGCGGGGGCCTCATAAATGGGCCCATTGGCTTCCTCAAAATGACACCGGTCTTTATTAAAACCTTTGCGTCCCTCGGATGAAGCACACAAGATTAGAAACACTCTGACCTTCTCAGGATCCATAAAGGGGTCCCCAAGAATGCTTTTCCTTTAAAGGCTGAGATATATTTGCGCTTTGGTCCGCGGGCTCCGTGCTGTTTCTGTATTTATAGTTTCAGCACTGTGTTTATAGTTGACGCGTGGTGGCKTGCGGCAAAGTGCTGTTCTTTTACGAACCAGCATGGGGCAGTACGCTCTAAAACCTGTGCATAGGTTGTAAGAAAGTTGTGTAGAAGAAAAACGGGCGTAGAAGAAAAAAAAATATGACATCACACAACTTTATTTTGTTTCTGTTTTATTCATTCATGTTCTTATTTTAATTTTGAAATGTTTTTTTTTTTCTGCTAAGTGTGGAGCTGTCTGCCACATTTGCCCTTGCTGCCTCCTGTTTTGGCCTTGTACCTTTAGTTTTAAGTCTATTTTGGAGTGTAAATCATGTTAAATACAATGAAACTACATCGAAATATCCACTGCAACTTTCCTTCTCAGTTTTGTTTGCATATTGTTTTAATCTCAAAGTCATCAACAGTTTCACTCTATACAATTGGGTATGTGCGTATCATATTATATATGTGGGTATTTGATGTTATTATAAATTGGAAATATCGAATGGTATTGTAAATATAATTCCCATCATGAATCAAAAGAAATCTTTGCTGCCTCACAGGGAAAATCCCAAAATTTTAATTTTGTTATTAAAAATCAAGTTTTTTTTATTAGTACTGATCAAAAGAGTAATTCTAAGACATTCTTTAGATTTACATTACTAGAACATGCAATTCATTCTTCCAAGCCTTTCTACACACAAATTCACCTTTCTGCATCACTTCAGCGATCTGYTTCCAAACATTCTGTGCCATTTGAGCATCTTTATGATCTCTCATAGAGTGTTAGTATTGACACAATCCAATGCTAATTTAGCATCATCTGTTGCTGTAAATTTTCAGTCATTTGGACGTTAAATGAAAAGAACAAGTACAACGCAGTTGAAACTCTGCTCTATAGCTGAAGACATGCAGAGTTCTTTGCTTGAAACTCCCATCAGGTTGGTAACATTTTAAATTTTTGGATTGATTTGATCTGCTCACCTCTACCTCAGTKATGTTACATGGGTAGCCATTGCCAGGTGAAATGAGACATTAGCATTTAGTAAAAGCAAAGAACTGCACGATTAAATAGTGAAAGGGGACACACAACATTTACAATTTAACTCACCAGGCAGGTACAGATTCGGTGTTTTAGTTGATATTGCTGGAAGCTGTCTGACTCACAGCGGTTCTGACGAGAATCCTGGGCTATGACTGGAAGGTCTTAGCCCAGATCGAGCTCTGCATTGGAGTAAATATCCATTTTTGTAGATAAAATTTAAAAAAGGCAAGCAAACTTTCTTCGGTGAATTTTTCAATTTTAAAGCTGCCAGCCATGTTCGTTTAAGATTTTCCTTTGTCGGCGTAGAGTGCAGTTTGTAGGGAGCTGGGCATGGACATGCCTTTACTATTTCTTGTTACAGCCAAAATGATTCTAAAGCATTTCTCCATTTTCTTCAATGGTTGTGGTGGCCGACAAACACACATGATAAACTCGAACTTGTGATTGAACTGCAAGTTGTAAAGCAAAAACAAACTGGATTTGTTGTTATCATAACTATCTGAGCGAATGAACTTTTTGCGCACAAGGAATACTGAACAGTCAGGAGGGCTCTGGGCGGGACTATGGTCTGTCATGGCAGCCTACATGTGCATTTCCAGAAAGTTGTGGATATGAGAATGTCTCCTACGCATCTTAAAATATTTTAGGTGATTCTCAATTTCCTCAAGTGAGATACAACAGTTCATAATTGGGTTGCTTAAATGGTGATCATCAATTCATTTTCTTTACCAATTGTTTTTGTGTGAGTTGCAAGGGAACTAGTGAAAGATGCTAGCAAAATCCTTGGATGAACCAAACTTAACAGCAATAAAGCTATACTTTGACACCTGCACAGCTTTCCTTTGGAATATTGGTTTATAATGTTGATCATAGCAAAAGAAAAAAAAAACATAATTTTCACAGCCTTTAATACTGTTTTGCAAACTGTGTATACACACACACACAAAGGCTTGTTAGATGCAAACACTAATTCAACAACAGCGTACAGTATTGGAAGATTAGCTTTTCTTATTACTTTTTTATTTTTTATTTATTTTTTTTCTCTATTTTTTTGCAAATATTGAGTCACAGTACAGTAATATATCACCTTTACCAATCTGGATGTTTTGTAAAGAAAATTAAACTGTGGGAGAGAATAAAAGCTCTCTATGTAAGAAAAAAAGTAAAATAAAATAAAAACCCTGTGGTGTTCAACCTCCTCACACTATTGCTGGAATATCTATTCTTTTTTTTCTCCCCAAAATTCCCCAGCTATATCTTGTTCTTCTCCCCCGCTGTTCCATCACAACTAAATCCGACTGAGAGTCATAGATCATTCAAGACTCCCCAATAATTTATATGCAAATTGGATGCCATCTATTAGCCTTTTACAGAATCTGTTTAGATTATTGGAAAAAAAAAWKRAAAAAAAAAGTCTGCGTCTGATCTTTTTTTCAAAAACCTAACATGAAACTGGAATAAAACTCTACTACCTGAATGTTTTACTGGGATTATCTGTAACGTTAAGAAGCACTCTTTTTTAGAACCACATGGAACCTGGCTTTTTTTTTTCATGACGTCCATGATTGTTTCCTTCAAAGGTTGTTTGAATAATGTTTGATTGTTTCTGCACATTTGTTGTCCTTTGACACTTAACCATGTGTTGATTGGTAAAATGCTTACACATTTCTTAACCTTTCACACACACAGACACACACAAAATAATCATAATAGAAGATTATTTGATTTAATCATGACATGTTTGAAAAGGGAATAGTTAATTTATGATTTTACAATTATTAATATAAAATCACTGAAATGTTAAGTTTATTTTTCAGGAATTTTTGATTTCTTTTTATTTGTATTTTACTATTTTACCTTTATTGCTTTTTCATAATGCTTTAATAGATGATTTTGGTCGACTTATTTTATAAGCATTCATTGTTATGCTATGGGGTTCCCTGTAATTATCTAAATTCCACTTCAGTGGTAATGAGTTCTGATTATTAAGGGTGAATAAATTAAGCTGTCATTGGTTTATAGGCTGACCAGTTGTTCTGACTTTACAAGTGCAAAAATAAAGTAGGATGGAGGAAAAAAAAGTGTTTCTTGTTATTTGCCGTCATCACCTACTCAACATATCCAATTATTACACAACCCAAAAAAGTTGATCTTATAAAAAAGGGATTAGATTTTTTTTTATATTGCAAAAGAAAAATCATGACCAAATCAAACATGAACATTGCAGTGTTACCACAAAGTGATGAGTAAAAGTATAAGTATCTTACCAAAAAATACTTTGGTAAAAGTTAAAGTCTCCTTTAGGAATATTACTTGAGTAAAAGTCTTAAAGGGACTTATGATTAGTTGTAACATTAAACTTTATTTAATAAACATATATTTCAACTGTACAATAAAGACTGTAAAATACTGTAGGCTGTTTAGTTTTTATCATTTCTAAACTAAAA
>NW_013952968.1:141001-143994 GCF_001266775.1 Austrofundulus limnaeus
AGGTTAATCTTGGACAATATCTGATGATCGACTCTTTTAAATGAAACCAGAGAGCGTTGACAGAGAAGAGAAGGTAGAAACGACTCAGCCTGTAACTGAAAATATGGATAGAGGACAACAGAGCTGCTTTTAGAAATCAGGCTGCTGCATTCTGAACCATTTGTAAACGAGCAATTGAAGACTGGCTTGGCTGATTCCATATAGCAGAGCATTACAGTTATCCAGCCTGGATGTTATGAATGCATGAATGTATGTAAAATGTAGAAGTAAAAAGTAGGCTGAAATAATTACTCAAGTAAAGTACAGATACCAAAAAATTCTACTTAAGTACAGTAACAAAGTATTTGTACTTAGTTACTTTAAAATTATGTAATATTGTGTCAATGCAATGTCAAATTTATAGGATTTACCCTCGAATACCAGAGACATTTTCTATAGTAATTGTTTTTGTGTGCCTGCTAAAATATATTTGCCTCAAATTTTGTGCGCAACAACATCTGTTTCATTGATGCCAATAACTGTTACCTTGGGTGAAGGCATGGGAGAGTAATGGGTTTTACCTGCTGCATTTCTGCTAATTAAATGACATTACACAGGCAGATGAGAGGGATGCTTTAATTTTTCAAAGGTGACATGCAACCAAGAACATTATGTGCCAGCTATCAATGCACATTACAGGAAGAGAAGCATCAGCTGGCAGGTTTTCTAATGAAGGACTTCAACCCTGTATATTGTCTCCATCTGTTGTCAGATCAGCTGCCCAAACATGTCAAGCACTCAGCCTGTAACTGTTTTCCCCTATAGTCATGTTTACTTTTATCCTATGTCAATACACTGTCTTATGTACCACCACATTTCCTCTTGAGGTATGAAGAAAATCATATTTCTAACTCAAACAAGTGCTAAATTAAACATGCACCTGTTGTTGCCTCACCAGTCCAGGAATTTTAGAAAAGATATAAACAACATGCACATTACTCAGATTTTTTTTTCAAATGCATGTTTATCACCCACCACAAAAAAATACAGAGAATATTATTAAAAAATAGGCAAAAAAATAAATTAAAAAATGTGTGGTAGCTAAGAATGGTTTTTAACACACACACTGAGAGTGACACTTCACATGTCTTTTTTTTTTTTTTTTTTGCAAAATACAAAAATGTCTATTTGGACTTTTCATAATGTAGGATCATATAATTTAAATGGTTTATTTTTGAAAGTCAGGTTATATAGTTARGCCCATATAAATTTGGACACTGACACACATTTTGTCTTTTTACCTGTTTACTGAAACATATTCAAGTTATAGTTGTATAATGTACATAGACATAAAGTCCAGACATCCAGCTTTCATTTGAGGGTATCCACATTAAAATTGGACAAAGGGTTTAGGAGTTTGAGCTCCTTAACATGTGCCACCCTGTTTTTAAAGTGACCAAAAGTAATTGGACAATTGACTCCAAGAGTATTTCATGGACAAGTGTGGGCAATCCCTTCAGTTTGTCATTCTCAATTAAGCAAATAAAAGGCCAGGAGTTGATTTGAGGTGTGGTGTTTGTATTTGGAAGGTTTTGCTGTGAAGCAAACATGCGGTCAAAAGAGCTCTTCATGCAGGCAAAACAAGCCATCCTTAAAGTGGAACTTACCCCTCTGTGAAAGGATAACTCCGCGCCAAGGCATATTTGAAACATGCCTACAATGTGGGCAGTGCCGGGAGACTCTGAGGGGCATGACCTAAAGTGAGGGGGGTGAGCAAGGAGGTGTGGCCAGGAGGAGAGAAAGTTCTTTTTTCTTTTTTTAAACGAGACAACGTAACAGCTAGCTTTAGCTTAATTTGACAAGCTTAACATTCCTGAAAACATTTCCGAATGTTCTAAATAAATTACTTTGGAAAAAGTAGTTTTTTTTTTAATATATTTTATTAATCTTTATCATTCCGCAGAGGGGAAATTGAGTGTCTGCATTTAACCCATCRCACATGTGGAGCAGTGGGCTGCCAATTATGGCGCCTGGGGAGCAGCTGGGAGGGCTGGGGGCTGTGCTCAGTGGCCCAGGGCGGGGCTGGTTGGGGAGTCGAACTGATGACCTTCCGATCACAGGCATGACTTCTCTACCCTCTATRCCACCACCTCCCCACAAAATGTTTCATGATACACAATGCAAACTCACACTTAGCCTAAGCCATAGTAAAAAACCCTAAGGTGATCCGAATCCAACCGGACACATTTTAATTACCATTTGATGTGATCCTGTTTTAATTTAATCCTCACAGCTATAGAATGTTCATAAGTTTACAAAGACCTCAGCAATTTTAGTCTTCGTGGGGAAACTACCTGTGGATTTTCTGACATGGAGCAATCGCAGCATCAGCGAGTGGCAGCCAGCAAGGGTCCAGTTCGGTGACAGCAGGACTGCAGCAGGAGCTGTCACTGTCTGGTTCTGTAACTTCTGTTCAGTCYGGTCCATACTAGGAGCTGWTTGAAAAATTGTCAGGAGCAGTTCGAAGAGCTGATCACGGACATTCACATGTTTTTTTTTAATCACTGCTCTGCGATAATTTTCCCTCCTCCCACTGTCTGCAGGTGTCTGCTCCAGTGACACACAGTTGTTCACGTTTACCTGTAGTTACAGGACGTACGGCGGGGTGAACTGCTGAGCTTCATCTTTTCACATTTAATTCTTTCCTGAACACAGTAAGGTTGAGGCAATGATCAATAATAATAATAATAATAATAATAATAATAATAATAATAGCTGTGGAGCCGTATGTGTGTGTGTGGACATGTTTTTCCTACATTTTGGGGACAATATGTGTGTGTATGTAAGTAAGTAAGTAAACTTTATTTCTATACCACCTTTCACAGACACAAACATCACAAAGTGCTTCACAGAAAGCAAAAATAATTAAATACAATAAAACAGATCACATATATAAAAAAACAACACTTAAAACAGTTAAAACAGTGTGTGTGTGTGTGTGTGTGTGTGTGTGT
>NW_013952968.1:145280-149120 GCF_001266775.1 Austrofundulus limnaeus
GGCCTGTCTCTGTGCTTCTGCTTCTCTCTGTCACTCTCTCCACACTACTGTTGAACACTGTCTCGACAGGCCTCATATATAAATTCACAAACACCATTCTGTCATCTTAGCAAGATTTGATGCAAGGTCAATGGAAAACACAAAGATAAACACGAGTGATATCTAGGAATGACTGTTGTTAGCAAATCTTGTTCTGACTTCATCATTCTATCTGCAGATGAACAGCATGCCATGAAAACCTGGGTCATTAAAGGATGTCATGAATTACTTGCTTAAACATAAAAGTAATAGTTCCACCACAACATCTACCTAAGAGAACAAAACAAAGAGTGACTTGAAGAATATGCTGCCAAAAAAGAGACCGACTGAACATGTAAAATCCTTCCAGCTGATTCATCTCACCAGAATGGTGCTGCCGAAGCTGCAGTCAGAACACCAAAAAGGTACCCCAAAATCTTGGTAAAGTAGAAGGTCTTACTTTTAGTGATGAAAATCCACCATTTACATTATTTAGCTTGCAGCTCATCTTTAGGATAAATCTGTTTTTGTTGATGTTTTGTCCCAGACTCTGAAACACTGCTTCCCTAATAAGAAGCAACTGTGCCTTCCTTGTGTGTTCATGTTATACTGAATGACAGGTTCTTGGATAAGTTGTGGTTCACACAACTTGATTCTGTTGCCTTTGCTTCTAACACTTGATATATTACTCTRCTAATTTGAATAAGGAATGAACAACTGCTATTATCAGTGAATGCTGAGTCCATAGAAATGCATGAGTATATTGTGTAAGAAGGCTCAAAAAATCAGATTGGGTGCACCCTAAACACATTGCAAGTCTATAACAGCAGCAGCGGATACAGACACAGCCACACCCACACATTTGAACTGTGGTTGTGAGCGTGGAAAGAACAATCAAACTCACACTAGAAAAAAAAAACCTGCACAGGAGAGGTTCAACCCAATATGTTCTTGCTTTCAGGTGAAAGTTTCTAACCACCATGTCACACTTATTCTTTTTATGGATCTGCTGATCTTTTTTTTTTCCCAAAGCAATTTCTAACATTACTTTCTTAATTCATGTAACAATGAATTAAGTAAAGTAAGGTGTACCCAAGGAGTTTATATAAAACAGCTGGAGTGCGCGGAAACCACATGACCGTGTGATCGGCTGGTGAAGCTAACGGCTAACGCAAAGAAAAAAAGGACTGATGATGTAGAAATCATAAAAACTATTACTAATAATATTAACCAAATTATTATTAATATTTTGCATTTTATGTTATCTATCTATTGTTTTAAATAATGTCAGAAAAGCTGTTTGTGTTATGGATTTATTAAAAGAAGATAAACATGAAAATGTCTCATTTCACAACACAAATAAGCAGATTTGATCTTATTTAGCTCCATGTGATTTGAGCAGAACATAATGTAACAGTTTAAAATTAAAATAATCTTAAAGTTGATGTAATCCCTAATTCATTGAACTGGTTAGCAAGTATTAGCTTGTGGAGTATACAGTGTGTAGCACTGTTGAATCACAATTTAACACAAACTATTAAATATTACAGCTGATTTGTCCTCTGAATAATATTTAGACCTACAGAGTGTAAAATAATATTATAAATGTGAGTATTTTTAGGTTCCTGTTAGAGGAACCTGACTTGTTGAGAAGATGGTTAGCTAATAGAGACAAGTTTCATTCTATAATCAGAGAACATTTTCTAACTGTTGACTGGTAAATATATATATTCTTATTTTTTATGACAGTAAGAAGAAATATTAAATATACTTTATTACTAGCTGAAGTCATAATTTTTCAACTAGCTAAAGTTTAAGTTACAGGCTGACTTCAGGTCTAATTTAGATCATTGTTGCTTATAAATTAGATATTTTTCTGGTATATATCTGCTGTTTTACATGATTGTTGAATGAAATTAACTTAATATTAATTTATTGTAAAAACATGACCGATAATCTGTGAAACAGATCCGATTCAGCTTGCTGTTTATCTATTAGTTTCTATGGAGGCTGTAAGCTGTTGCTCTTTTTGGAGGCCATTTTTGCTCCTCCATGCTGTCACAGATGCTGCCAATGGACGGTATGGGCGGGGCTCAGTCTAGTGATCTTATTCAAGTCTTTGTGTGTACCCCACCCCAGAAAAATGATAAAGAAAGAAAAAAATACATATTGGAACACAAAATACAGACATTTTTTTAGAACTGTGTCAAAAGAGAATCAAATGTTCTTTCTGTTTAAAGATAATTATTTGTTTTCACCATTACCCATCCATTTTTCAGGTTGAAGGATTGCATAAAACTCAAAACTGAACACAGTCTGCTATTTACTTTAGACAACGTACAACTGGTGTTTTATAACATGCTAAATCTAAGTGGATTATACTTTAATAGAGTTTATGTAGTAGTAGTAGTAGTAGTAGTAGTAGTAGTAGTAGTAGTAGTAGTAGTAGTAGTAGTAGTAGTAGTAGTGGTGGTAGTAGTAGTAGTAGTAGTAGTAGTAGTAGTAGTAGTAGTAGTAGTAGTAGCAGCAGCAGCAGCAGTAGTAGTAGCAGAAGTAAAAAATAAATCAGTGATAAGTGCTCATTTCTTTTAAATGTGCATTACTTTCATTTCATTTGTGAAAAAAAAAATTCTCCTACATCCCACCAAAGGAGTTTAGATGACTGTATTCTTCCAAATGTATAAATAATTAATGGAACCCTATTGCTATCAAAGGACAATCAGACTGGATGTTTAGTGACATTACCTTCAAATGTGAGTCAATAATTGCTCATCAGTGTAACATTTGAAATGGACACTTCAAAGTCAAGAATGTTTAACATTCACAATGGGTCTCAGTGGCTTTTCATTTCTTTACTTATTAACCATGTATTATAATTTCACAGACAAATACATAATGTGCTGTGTAATATACCCTTTTGGAGCACACTGAACAATGGAAAAGAAACAAAGGCTGTATGTCAAGAGCAGCTTAGTTAACCTTTGGTCCTGTCTCAGAGGAACCCTGTGGCTGAGCAACAAGATCAGTGACTTTTTCCAACATGAAGAAGTTATAAACTGCTGTATAATTACTGAYGGTTTAATTTTACATGTGCCTCTGTGAACATGGGAATTTGAACAGGGAAATAACCACAGATTATAACATAGACAATGCACTTTAAAGCTGATGTTTCTTTAATCGTGGAAGGAAAGAGTAGAAACATTTACACTTCTGCTCAAGGATGTGATTCCCTCACATTTCTAAAACCAAATAATTTTAACAAAACTAGAACCTTTTATGACATAAAATCTAAAAGTGTGTTTTTTTTCTGACAAAGTAATTTGTGCCATTTAACCCTCCAACATTTTTTTTTTACCTTTAAAGTCCACGGGACTTTACAATTACGCAACCTAAAGTCAAGTGAATAGGAAGTAAATGAGTATATTGCTATGTTTTTAAGTTGCACAGCAGGATTAGCAAAGACTTTGTTGTAGAAAGGTCCTAAATACATCAAATATGAGTCAAAGAAAAGCTAAATCAGTTACCACTGAATACATTTAAACTGAATCTTAAATGTGAGGGCAAAGCCTTTTTGCTGGTTGAAATAATTGCATTCATTATTGGCTCTTTTTAGATACCGAACAGCTGTTATAATATTTGTTTTAATGTTTATTTTTCTTTTCTGTTTGTTTGGTTTTTTAACACATGTATAAAAGGTTAATTTGAGAAAATATTGCTCACATTACTGTTCTAAAAATATTGAATAAATTACCACCTAATTTGTTTGCACCCAGATAATTATATGTACATTTCTTGTCTCTAACAACAGTATGTCTATATATA
>NW_013952968.1:149355-150444 GCF_001266775.1 Austrofundulus limnaeus
TCTCTCTCTCTCTCTCTCTCTCTCTCTCTCTCTCTCTCTCTCTCCCCACTGCCTTTATGTTGCTCTGCCATTTACTACATGTGCCAAGCCTGCAATGCAAAGAGACAAGCGTGAATAGAAAAGGGGAGGGGAACAATTGACAAAGTAGTTGTCCCTCTCCAGTAGTGTTTTTCGGGTSAGTAATTCCGCTGCTGCAATAATCATCAAATGTCTCAAAACATAATGCAATAACCTAGAGTGGTATTTAATGTCTGACAAGTCCTCATAAATTAAAAGCCTCGTGGTCAACCAGCTGGGCCTAATTTACAAACAGTTTAATTATGTTAACAAATACTCTGTCAAAAATGCTAAAATAACTGCAAAGACTTTTCAAACACCAGGGCTTTTCTGAATACACTTATGAACTCGGAATGCCTGATTAAGCAAAAATAAWTTTCCCTTTGTTGTAGATATGCACAAAAATGGTAAATACCTCTATGTCATTAATGCCAATATTTATGAAAAAAATCCCCCAAAAATAGCCTTTGTACTAAATGTACTGTATTAAACACCAACAAACTCATACATAACTTAAAATAAGAAAATCTAATCATATGGCTTTTTTTAGTTTACTGACTGATAATGGATCAAGGGAATATGACTGCACACATACTGCTGACTTAAAACCCTAATTCATTTTGCAGACAGTCCACTAGCTCCCCAAATTAAATACAGTGATGTCTCTTGGTCTTAACCTCCATGCTTCATGGTTTCAAGGTTTCATTTATTATGCCTTTTCCACAAATTAACAGGATGTAATTTGAAATTTAATATGAAAAAAAAGGTATATGATACAGGGTCGTGTCTGGTGTTTGATAAAATACTGTATAATCCATCTTACAAGACCCTTCCTTGTGGTCTAATCCTGCATGGTCAAGTGGGCTGTGAGCTGAGTCATTAAATAGACGGACAGACATATAGAACAAAGGACCCTTGGTGTCTGATTCGACTAAAAATGTTTAAATGCTTGGGTTAAGCCAGAAGAGTGCAGAGTAGATGAACTGAAAGCAGATGTGTGTGTGGGGGGGTGGGGTAGGGTGGGGGGTAGGG
>NW_013952968.1:152704-153732 GCF_001266775.1 Austrofundulus limnaeus
GCGGGAGGGGAAAATTTTTGAGGATTTATTCTCTCTATACATGTTTTAAGATGTGATCTATTTAAATTTATTTTCACAATATTTTGAATTATTGGCCCTATAAAAAATTTAATAAATTGTTTACCTGCCCAGTCGGACAGGCATCAGGACACACCCACCAATGAGTTTTACCTGTCCTGGGCAGTCGGGCAATAGGATTTGTTGAACCCTGGGATATGGAGAAATTAGTTTATTCTAGCTGTGACATTTATGTTTAGTTTAATTAAAGTCATTGTTTTATACAACTAATACTTTGAAAAACTTTTACAATATATGTTTTGCCTCACATGGTTATTTTAGCAGTTGGAATAATTATGTAACACAATTTATTACAACTAGCTCTTGTCTCCGCTTTTTGAATAATTAATAATCAAGTAAGTAAAGAAGTCTGTAAAATTAGGAGCTGTATAAAAATGTTTGAACCCACAGCTATAAGATTATATTTTAGATGGCAGCACTGTATTGACCAGCAATGACCTCAGCTGTATTAACTTTGACAATATCAAATATACCAAGCCGCTCTTAAACAGGTAGCCCTAATATGACTTCTAGGACAAGGTTGGCTGATTTCACATGATTTTTTTTTTGTGGTCATTTCAAAAGTAAAATTGGGCAAAATTTTCACCTTGGTGGTCTCCATCAAAACATGAACAGAAGACTCAACCTGGACTTGGTCATCAGTGACTATGACCTGGAAAGAAAGAAGTATGTAAAAATAATGGATGAATAATTGTCAAATCAGCTGCAAATCATTTACTTTTTTTTAAGAATGATCGTTTTTCCAATTCATAACTCCTATTGAGTTTTTTTTCTCCTTTGATTTTACAAGATTTATATAATCATGCAAAGCATGTTTGCTTTGCTCAGAGATGACAATTTATTCTTCTGGGAGCTTTTATTGTGGTGATGGTGATGTGTAGGAAATAATTTACTGTGACCATATTTCTCTGCTGATATATACATACATACACACATATATATATATATAT
>NW_013952968.1:155425-159587 GCF_001266775.1 Austrofundulus limnaeus
GTGTGTGTGTGTGTGTGTGTGTGTGTGTGTCTGTGTGTAAAGCCAGCGTTGTCTGCAGATAGTGGCGAAGAGAAGGGAGCAGCTCAACATTACCTCAGGCTCTGAGACATAAAACAACTTTACAGCTGCTGAGTTTTTGATTTTAAAAATTGGTGAGATTTTTGTCTGTTTTCATGATGCAAATGAGGACATTTTATGTAATTTACAGACAACCAGTACAAGGTGACAGCATTAGTGTGTTGAAAGTGAACTCATCTTAGGATTTTCACAGTCTTATCTTGACATTTCAACTACACTATTCTTGAACATGTAATCTGAGGCAGTGATTGGTCCATGTCTGTGTTTTTTCTAACGACGTCATCAGCTGTACCGCAAATCAGGTCTAAGACTGACACTTAAGAATTACTCCTACACTTCGCTTAAAGTAAGACTGAGACGTTTGATAAATGACTTTTACTCTCAGCTTTTAACTAAGAATTTTTTTTTCCACTTAAGTCCACTCTTAGCAGCGTTCTTAAGAATAATTCTAAGAAGTTTTATAAATACGGGCCCTGATTGATGACAGGCCGGAACCGGTAACTGAGAAGGAGACTATTCATTTGTATTAGCATCAGAGAGGCTAGTGACTAACATGTCTAGGCTGCTCACCTGCTGACACAAACATTTTTTTAAAAGAAAACTTTCTCAACAAACATGGTTGACATACAAAACCTATAAGTGACATGCACTGACTGGTGATCTTTAGACAGAATTTACTGTTCTCTTTAGCTGAATTATGAGAAAARTCAGAAAGAACTATCAAGTTGGGGCTGTTTACAGGATATTAATTTAGGCTTCTCTAGATTGAATTAAAATTTATAATGTCATGTCAAGATATTTCACAAAATTCGGCTTACGAGAAAAAAGTTAGGTCTCGACCAATAGAAAATGGCATAGACAGCTGCTAATTCAAGTGGTAATTAAAGCTATCTGCTTCACAGTAATATGTTTTATGGTTAATATTTATTCTTGATGTCATGTTGAACAGTAAAGTCTGTCTAAGTGCATGTATGCCAACCATACAATTTGAATTTTAAAAAAAGAAAAATACAAATGTGTTTGTTCCAAATGCAGTTTTTCTCCTTTCAAATCTTACTGTATTTTAATTTGTTCTAATTATTACAGGGTTACAGAGTAATAGCTTTTGGATAGGGGAGCTGAAACATCAAAAGGTATATAAGACATTCTTCTCAACTACAATGAGAAGTATGCATCGTCCACGGTAACTAACAAGAAATAAAACTGTAGAAAATTGTGTGATTGGATTGACCTTCTGAAACAGCACACAAGACAATTTATTGGCTCTCTCACTCATGTGRATATAAACTCATTTACCCTCCACGGGAGTTACATGCTATAGTAATGGCATGCATTCTTGACATTCTATTTTGATTTTGACACACGCCTTGACCTTTTTTGACAATTTTYCTCATATACTTGGACACAGAAACATTTTTTTACAGGTCTAAAAGAAACAAATGCTGATAAATGTCAGCAATAGTTGGAGATGTGTGCATAATGATTACAGAAAACACTTATTAAATAGTATGCTGAAAATCATGTTGCATACTTGATGTACATTTCATTARCAAAAACCAGTGTAACATTTTTGCTCAGTTGTGGTATATTTCATTATTTATWATGCTTTACATTGTAGTAATTTTTCAAATGTTCAATATTAAAATAAAGGATCTGAACCGTGAGTGTTTATAAGACTTATATAAAAACAACAGTAACACAAAAACGAGACAGCACAAGGAAGTGCCTTGCACAGGAGACAAATTAGAAGGGAAAAAAAAACTCTTGCTGATTGTTAATATATTTAATTTTAAGTGAATTATGAATTATCTTGAAAACCAAGCATTTTTTAATGCATGGTTTTCTATTAATTTAGTGTCTGGAATGAAAAAGAGAATCTCATGTAATATTGTGTGACACATTTGTGGGAAATAATTTATAGTTCTATRGTGGTAAATTTGAACTATTTTGGATACTTAAGTATGCATATTTATGTGAATATGCTACTAAATATAATTGAGCAGCCACTATTATCTCTTGTCCAGCTCATTTAAGTATTATGTATTATATTCTACRAAACCCTGCAATAAGAAGTCTAGAGGTGAAAAATAAAAGCCCAGCAGCACCAAAAAGCACAAAAATCACAACCTGTCATACTTATAATTTACGCTATTTTCAGGCCAGGAAAAATACAGTGAAAAAAAAAGAACAAATAAATGTATAWGACATTATCTTATACAAACTGGCCRTCTCAGTCAGACCCGATACCAGACACGCATTTGTGCTCCCCAATATTAATGCAAAACTGACTCTGACATTTATTTAAAATCCAATTTAGCTCAGGTGCTAGGGGGATATCAAGTCTGGACGGAGTTTTGTGTCACCTCTCTAATGAAGGAACCAATGCTAGAAACTTAGAGGCTGATGAATATGAGCAGATGTCAGAAAGTGATCTGACACATATTCCATCAATTTCACAATGTACCTGCAAGGAAATAAAATGTCTGAATAACTCATTTGGTAAACAGAACACCTTGTATAGCCCTGCAAAATTCTATCATGCTAGAATGTAAATCACTCTGTATTTATGTGTGCATGTGTGACTGTATATGCATGTGCGTAATTTCCAATATGATGTTATTTGGGCAATCTGAAATGAATCATGACATATACGATTTGGTCTAATTTTACCTGTTTGTCACTACCTGGGAAAGTTATAAGGTTTTTTTAACAATATGACTTTGGTGGACTCATGCAACACAGATTTATACATTGATCAAAATGCATCACAAAGAAAGAGGAAAATGTAAAATGTGAAAGGCAAAGTTCATACGTTTCCAAAAAAAATAAAAAAATACAATGAAATTAGAGTATATGATTTGCCTTGAAAATGCCAGGATTTGACAGAAAAAGCAAAAACAGTATAAAAGGTCYTATCTTGATGACCTGCTTGAAGTAATATAGTAAAATATTGGCATTTTAATAAAAACTGCCTCCTGACATTTCTGTCATTTTCTAATTCTTTTCTGTCAAAGTGACCTTTTCTTAGCTTCTGCTGTGAGCTTTTCCTCAAGCTCATGTTATCAAGATGCCATGGTCTCTCCTGTACACTTCAGTGGGAGTGCAATGACCTTCATAACACTAAAGAAGGTAAGCACTCGTGCTTATAAACACTCAAAATATATGGTAGGATAATAAATAATTGAAAGAAAAAATGTTTTGTCCACTACTAACTAAAACACAAATTTGYGTTTAACAAGATGTAGTTATTTGTTTTTACTTTGCAAACCAAAATGTTACTGATCACACAGTGTTGATGTCCATAATGTTTTGTCTTTCAAATTTATATGCAGCAACGTAAGGTCTTTAAAGTCAACAAGACATATTTCCAAGTGAAACAGTTGTCAGAAATACAGTACGTGCATCTGTACAATTGCTTTTGTGTCAAATTCATGTTCAAAACATTTTTGTTAATCAAATCACCCAGTCACAGMTTTAAACAATATTCACTCATCATTAAGACATTCAGGTATTGAATTTTTGCAGTTGGTTCACAAATGCACGCACACACACAACCCACACCGATCACATGCTGCTTGAAAAGCCAATTTAATTAGCCAAGCATCTCACAAARACTTTAAAGCAAGACATCTTAAGACTTAACAAGACGTCAAACAATCCAGGCATTTTGTCATGAAGAAAATCAGCCCCATTTTGTTGAAATGTTTCCTGGGAACCTTTGAAAAATTAAAATAAAATGTACTAACTGCTGTTTTTTTTATTTATTTTTTTTCCAATTTGGCCAGGCAACTCCATTTTTGATAGTGTCTACTCTTGTGTGACTTTATCAACAGCAAGTAAATTGCCAATGAAAATAAATGAGGTTACATAGACCAACTAACAAACAAATTTCCACCAATTGTGTCTAACTGATTAGTTTTTGATCAAGTGGTGGCAAAACAATATTGTTATGTCCCTGCCCTTAAAATTTCARTGGGTAAAGTATAACAACAGTTGACTGCTTACCAGTGTGAGACCATTTWCTTTTCCATATGACATCATCATTGGTTCGGAAAGAATATATTGATGTATTTTGACAAAAAAA
>NW_013952968.1:161022-162480 GCF_001266775.1 Austrofundulus limnaeus
TTTGCTCCTCAGCATGGCTTCCAAAAAATGCTGCAGGATTTCTCAAACATGCATGAATGAGTCAAAACAAGGCTTTGGGCATAATTTTGTTTATGAAAGTATAACATTATAACATGATATAAAACTCAAAAAAAGTTGATTTTACATGATATTGCCCCTTTAAGAATGCTGCTAAGAGTGGACTTAAGTGTAAAAAAAATCTTAGTTATAACCTGAGAGTAAAAGTCAGTTATCAAGTGTCCCAGTTTTACTTAAAGTGAAGTGTAGGAGTAATTCTTAAGTGTCAGTCTTAGAGGTGATTTGTGACACCTGGCTGTGCCGCTAAGCTGATCCTGGATGATGTCATTAAAAAAAACAGCATGGATCAATCACTGTCTTGGATTTCTTGTTCAAGAATATTGTTGGAGAAGTGTCAAGATAAAATGTGAAAATGTTAAGATAAGTTCACTTTCAACACACAAGTGTTGTCACCTTGTACTGATTTTCTGTAAATTACATAAAATGCCTTCATGTGCATCATGAATGCAGACGCAAATCTGACATTTTTTAATCAAAAAGTAAGCAGCTTCAAAGCTTTTTTTTAATATCTCAGAGCCTGAGGTAATGTTAAGATAATGAGATAAGATAAGATAAAACTTTATTGTCCATACAAAAATGGAAATTTTGTTTACATAAACTATTTGATACCCCCCACAGCTGCTCCCTCCTCCTCCTCCTCCCCACTGTCCACTGACAACCCTCTCACAGGTACCTACAGTTTAAACCTATACCTATAAAATTAAACAGTAAAACCCCATAAACTGGTTAGAAAATATCCTATATATCAGGAGGAAGCACTGACTGGCACCCAACTTAAATTAATCAATATAAATAGCAATAAAATCATAAAAATCTGGAACCGTCACAAACTGTATTAGTGAATTCTGAGGTGGAAACCATGAATCATAGTATATTCGTTGACAAGTTTATGCTCAAAAACAATGTTAAAATGGTATATATCGTGCAGACTATGGCTCATATACAATCTAGAGAATGTTATGCCTTACATGTGAAAGGTAATTCCTTCTGATTTTGTTGGGACATCTAAATGGTCAGAACCATTCCAAGCCAAACAACTATGAGATATTTTGCTTTCTCCTCTCTGCCACCTCCAATATGGCAGCAACATGGTAATGCCAATCATCTTCCAATAGGGCGTCTATCGATGTTTATGTTCAAAACCCTGCCTTCTGTCCTCTGATTGGCTTGAATGAAATTCTGCTGAAGAAATCCTTGTCTATGGGAGAAATCCCAGAAGGAGCAGTGAAGGTAAACTAGAACTGAGTGGAACTGCATAGGAAGGCAAGGGCCAGGTTAAGATTACCACTGTGATAACATTTTCTCAGTAAATATATTACTAGAGGTGCTAATGACATGAAATTTTCACCAGATGTCGGTAACAACCCAAGTGATCCATAC
>NW_013952968.1:163349-165278 GCF_001266775.1 Austrofundulus limnaeus
ATATTATACTGTAATATTATTTTCATTCGGGCACTGTTACAACTGCCATCCTAATGTTTGTTTTTGAGTATGTGTGAGCGCAGTCATTGAATATGCAGGTGCCATCCCTGATTGGATAATGGAAATCTGGGAGTTAAACCAGCATTCACTGCCTAATGATAAAGCCTGCATAAAGATGAGCTGAAAGATGATGACGTCAATCTTCCTCCTCCGCTGCACCATCCAACCTGCCATATCCGACAGTTGCGCTACATCAGCCTTTAGAGTTTTGTAGGGTTGAGCTGCTGTTTACTTTAAAACTCTTCATATCCTGTTWCTGTTAGTTTAGGAAGAACCTGTAGTTTACTTAGATTTATTTGGAACAAGTAAGAGACATAATTAATTTAGATTTACTGTATTTTGTTTGTTATTTTGGCCTTTGGCTCACCCTGAAGTGGACAAAGTCCAGTTCTGTATATTTACAAGCACTGTAAATGAAATCACACTTTTCTTTCTGCATCAAATATGTTCCCAGTGGATATTATTTCTGAATGGTACARAGGTTGGAATTTTCCACCTTTTACTACGTCCTGGCTGCTCCTAGACGGGGATTAACAGGCACAGCGTATTCATGCAAATCTCATTAGTACTAGCAGGTTTGTATGAGCTCTTCTSACCATGTTACCATGAATACACACAACAAAGTGGTAATGATTTAACTGTGCACATGGATGATTTGTAAAACTTAAAACATACCACTCAAAATGATCAAACCACTGAAGTTGCAGTTCAAGTCAATTTGGTTTTCATTGACAGTGCTCAAAAAATCTTGACCCTAAAGGACCTGGCGGATTTATTATTAAGCTGTTCACAGTTGTATACCATTTKTCTGAGAACTGTCTGATTTCTCCCCTTTTTTAGACAGCAGCCCTGTACTCAGAGTGACATAAATCCTTGCCTGGGTTACCAAAGCACTAAAGTGACATTTACTAACAGTCTTTTTCCCCCCTCTATTGTTCACCCAAGTCTGACCGTCCCCAGAGGCAGTGAAAAATCATGCTGTGAAATGCTTTTTCATATTGGTTGGGAAATGGGGGCACTCTGGAACATATGTGTCCCATTGTCACCATTATGTTTCCTCTTTTTCCTCTGCAGTTTCCTCTGTTTGTGTGTCTCTTCTGCAGTCCTCATTTTCACTTTGCATAGTGGCACTTATGTTAGAGATTTAATTTTAATTTCAGTGTGCATGTACAGAAAACAATACATCGCATTTTTCTTTTGTCTTTCACAGTAAAGGTATGACACAACATCTTCACATTTTCAGAAAAGAAAGAAAGAGTTGATATATTCTTGAATTGTGAGCAAATTTCAAAGATAAAATATACAGAATAAATGTGTTTTCTGAGGGCATGACCAAAGTTGCATCCAAAAAATGACAGTCATTTGCCTCGGGACACGATCACACTCAATTGCTAGTTTGAAAAAATCTTATCTCAGCATAGTGAGAGCCATGACAAAGAACAATTTGATTATCAGGTATTCTGCACAATGGCAAGATAATTTAATCTGACCCAAAGGTAATTTCAATRTATTTTTCTTTGGTACAAAGAAAAACGGAATAGTGATAGCTAAAGTTATTTTTTTAAATATTTTTGAATGTGTTGAGATTTGAAATATAATTAGTTCTAAATTGTTTATTTTAAAATCTGTTGATTTACAAAAATGTTAGCCTTTCTTCTTGGCATTTGCTTACCGTATGAGTTAATTTAGTGGAGTACACTTTTAAACTGTAGCTAGGCTGGTTTAAATACTAATTGTTTATCATTAGCATAACWTTTAGACCTGTGCAAAATTTGTGTCAGATGGGAGCCATGTGAAAGGTCTCAAAAAAACAAGACTCTTGAGACAGGTTGGAAACACCCACGACAAAAAAAAAAAAAAAAAAAAAAA
>NW_013952968.1:167930-169806 GCF_001266775.1 Austrofundulus limnaeus
CTTTATTGGTGGATACATTCACCCACTGTGCATGAGTGTATAACTTTACAACTACACCTAAATTCTGTACTTAATTTTGTGTTATGTAAGTTATTTCACCCTCTTCTTCTTCTTCTTCTTCTTCTTCTTCTTGTGTGTTGTTTTATGGCGGGTGGCAAACAACGGAAGGTGTGCATTACCGCTACCTACTGATATGGAGTGTGGATCAAAATACTTTTATTTTCTGTTGCTTATATTATTTTTTTTCTCATTTTGTTTTTCTAAAAAAAAAAACTTAAAACAATTTGTATACTTTTACTTCTGGTTTCTTTTTGTAATATGTTTATTGTATTAAATTATTAAATTATGTCTCCCTCAGTCAGCTTCTCAGTATTTATCCAGTCAG
The DNA here is from genome assembly GCF_001266775.1 of Austrofundulus limnaeus. NCBI lineage: Eukaryota > Metazoa > Chordata > Actinopteri > Cyprinodontiformes > Rivulidae > Austrofundulus > Austrofundulus limnaeus. The sequence goes on from NW_013952968.1 coordinate 168,316, forward strand.
TCAGCCACTCACACCTATTGCCACTCTCCAATCAGCTCAGCTGCTTCCCATTCCTCATCAGCCTGCCTCTATTTATGGTCAGTTTCCCTCCATTGCCACCTCAGCAAATCATTACATTTTCTTTTCTGGTTTCCTTTTGGTGGTCTTCCCCTGTTATTGTAAGTTTTGATGCCCAGTCAGCTCTTTGTTTTTGTTCTTTATTAAATTACTTTTGGGTTATTCATCAGTGCTCTTGTGCTTTTTGCATCCAACCTCACCACTCTTTGGGTCAAAAAGTAGCTAAATGCTTATAAACTTAACTCTTTGGTCTTTTGTAGATTAAAAATAAATAAAGAAAGAAGATGGACTGTTTGGGGTTTCACAAAGCGATCAATAACTACTTGTAGACTTAGTTTACATTACATCTGATCTGCTACTTTCTGTGAGTGAAGGATACACGTTTTTTGAATTGAAGATGTAGCTCTGATGCAGGATGTAACGCTGGATAACAGTTGATTAAAAACACTTTTTTTGTCTTAAAAATAAAACAAAGTTGATTGAAAATTAAAAGAAACAACAAACATTTGACCTTGGCGTTACCCACACCCCTGCTACAATATCACTTTCTAGACATCTGAGGTCATCTTTGGCCCTGACAAGTCTGTAAGCTATCTGGCAGCTGTCAGTCTTAATGTAACCACTTGCAGAGGTCCCAGCTGTTCACCTCACACTTATTTATATAATAAAATTGAAACTCTTCCCATTCACCTGTTCCCCAGCTTCTCTTGTTGTCAGTTAATGTGATTGCAAAGATTCAATAATGGAATATGTGTATTATTTACCAGACTGACTTAAGCATGACTTGCTGAGTAGAACATATTGACTTTTGTTTTAAAGACTAAATTAACACTCGGCATTAATTTCTTCCTGCTATTATTGCTTGTTATTTATGTTGTTAAAAGTCCACATTTTCTATAATGACAAATTATAACAAAAGTAAATACATTATACCTTTCAAGTAATGTGTTAAATTTATATTTAATAATCTGAATCTCAAAAAAAATTGTTCAAACCATGGGCAGTGACAACYAAGGGCAATATCTGTATGCTCATACAGTTATCACAAACTAGATCTGGCCTCTAGATTCAGAATGTGTGAGGAAATCATAAAAAGTCAAGTGCATAGTGGGAGCAAGGAGAATGACAAAGTAGTCCTTATTATGATACAGAGGTTGGACAAAATGATGCAGTCATTTAAATGAAAATGTTGAAAAATGAACAATACATGCAAAATTGCTTTGTATAAATGCATCAACTGTTTTTGGATTTACATTTGTGTTTAATAAAATGGTTGTGTAAACCTTTTGTCAATAGCATAGTTGCACTATGGGTGTGATTTGCGGGGGTGAGGGTTGGATTTGACCCCCCCCCCCACACAATAATTTGATCCAGTGAATATAGCCACCCCCCACAATAAAATTACACCATTTACTCTAACACAGTACAAATGAA